>NW_027667454.1:0-63000 GCF_963924665.1 Micromys minutus
AGAAATTCCTCTAATTGTGGGGCAAAAAGGCAGAAATTCCCTATATGTTGGGGCAAAAATACAGAAATTCTCCTTATTTTGGGGCAAAACTCAGGAATTCCACTTATTTTGAAGGAAAATTCCAGAAATTTCCCTTATTTTGGGCAAAATTGCAGAAATTTCACTCATTTTGGGGCAAAATTGCAGAAGTTTCAATTATTTCTGGGAAAAAAAGGAGAAATTTTCTTATTTTGGGGCAAAAAAACAGAAATTTCTTTTATTATGGTACAAAATAGCAGAAATTTTTCTTATTTTTGGCAAAAAGGCAGAAATTTCCCATATTTTGGGTCAAAAATGCAGAAATTCCCCTTATTTTGAGGTAAAAAGGCTGAAATTCCCCTTATATGGGGGCAAAAAGTAAGAAATTCCCCTTGTTTTGGAACAAAAAGCAGACATTTCCATTATTTTGTGGAAAAAATTTAGAAATTTAACTAATTTCAGGGCAAAAAGTCAGAAATTTTCCTTAATTTGGGGTAAAAAGGCAGAAATTCTTAATATTTTGTGGCTAAAATACAGATATTCCTATTATTTTGAGGTAAAAAGGCTGAAATTCCCCTTTTTGGGGGCCAAAAGGCAGAAATTTCCCTTATTTTGGCGTAAAATTGCAGAAATATTACTTACTTCAGGGTAATAAGTCAGAAATTTTCACGATTTTGGGGCAAAGAAGACAGAAATTCCCTTTGTTTTAGGGGAGAAAGACAGAAATTCCACTTATTTATAGGCAAAAAAGCAGAAATTTCCCTTATTTTGGAGCAAAAATGAAGAAATTTCACTTTTTATGGCAAAAAGGTATGCATTCTTCTTATTTTTGGGCAAAAAGGCAGAAATTCCCCGTATTTTGCAGCAAAATTGCAGAAATTCCCCTAATTGTGGGGCAAAAAGGCAGAAATTCCCTATATGTTGGGGCAAAAAGACAGAAATTCCCCTTATTTGGGGGCAAAAAGGCAGAAATTTCCCTTATTTTGAGGCAAAATTGCAGAAATTTCACTTATTTCAGGGTAATAAGTAAGAAATTTTCCTAATTTAGGGGCAAAAAAAGACAGAAATTCCCTTTGTTTTGGGGGAAAAAAAGAGAAATTCCACTTATTTAGAGGCAAAAAAGCAGAAATTCCCCTTATTTCGGAGCAAAAATGAAGAAATTTCCATTTTTTGTGGCAAAAGGTATACATTCCCCTTATTTTCGGGCTAAAAAGCAGAAATTCCCCGTATTTTGGAGCAAAATTGCAGAAATTCCCCTAATTGTTGGGCAAAAAGGCAGAAATTCCTTATATGTTAGGGCAAAAAGACAGAAATTCTCCTTATTTTGAGGATAAACTCAGAAATTCCACTTATTTTGGGGCAAAATTCCAGAAATTTCCCTTATTTGGGGCAAAATTACAGAAATTTAACTTTTTTTGGGGCAAAATTGCAGAAATTTCACTTATTTCATGGGAAAAAGAAGAAATTACCTTATTTTGGGGCAAAAACTTAGAAATTTCAAATATTTTGGAGCAAAAATGCAAAAATTCCCTTTATTTTGAGGTAAAAAGGCTGAAATTCCCCGTATTTGGTGGCAAAAAGGCAGAAATTTCCCTTATTTTGGAGCAAAATTGCAGAAATTTTACTTATGTCAGGGTAATAAGTCAGTAATTTTCCTTATTTTGGGGCAAAAAAGACAGAAATACCTTTGTTTTGGGGGAAAAAGACAGAAATTCCATTTATTTAAAGGCAAAAATGCAGATTCCCCTTATTATGGAGCAAAAATGAAGAAATTTCCTTTATTTATGGCAAAAAGGTATGCATTCTTCTTATTTTCGTACAAAAAGGAAGAAAATTCCCGTATTTTGGAGCAAAATTGCAAAATTCCCCTAATTATTGGGCAAAAAAGCAGAAATTCCGTATATGTTGGGGCAAAAAGAAAGAAATTCTCCTTATTTTGGGGCAAAACTCAGAAATTCCACTTATTTTGAAGCAAAATTCCAGAAATTTCCCTCATTTTGGGGCAAAATTGCAATAATGTCAATTATTTTGGAGCAAAATTGCAGAAATTTCACTTATTTCAGGGGGAAAAAGCAGAAATTTTCTTATTTTGTGGCAAAAAGGCAGAAATTTCTTTTATTTTGGTACAAAATTGCAGAAATTTTTCTTATTTTGGGGCAAAAAGGCAGAAATTTCCCATATTTTGGGGCAAAAATGCAGAAATTCCCCTTATTTTGAGGTAAAAAGGCTGAAATTCCCCTTATTTGGGGGCAAAACTTAAGAAATTCTCATTATTTTGGGGCAAAAAGCAGACATTTCTCTTATTTTGGGAAAAAATTTTAGAAATTTAACTTATTTCAGGGCAAAAATTTAGAAATTTTCCTTATTTTGGAGCAAAAAGGCAGAAATTCCTAATATTTTTGGCAAAAATGCAGAAATTCCCTTTATTTAGAGGTAAAAAGGCTGAAATTCCCCTTATTTGGGGGCAAAAAAGCAGAAATTTCCCTTATTTTGCAGCAAAATTGCAGAAATTTCACTTACTTTAGGGTAATAAGTCAGAAATTTTCCTTATTTTGGGGCAAAAAAGACAGAAATTCCCTTTGTTTTGGGGGAGAAAGACAGAAATTCCACTTATTTAGAGGCAAAAAAGCAGAAATTCTCCTTATTTTGGAGCATAAATGAAGAAATTTCCCTTTTTATGACATAAAGGTATGCATTCTTCTTATTTTCAGGCAAAAAAGCAGAAATTCCCTGTATTTTGCATAAAAATGCAGAAATTCCCCTAACTGTCGGGCAAAAAGGCAGAAATTCCCTATATGTTGGGGCAAATAGACAGAAATTCTCCTTATTTTGGGGCAAAACTCAAAAATTCCACTTATTTTGAGCAAAATTTCAGAAATTTCCCTTATTTTGGGGCTAAATTACAGAAATTTAACTTATTTTGGGGCAAAATTGCAGAAATTTCACTTATTTCAGGGAAAAAAAGCAGAAATTTTCCTTATTTTGGGGCAAAAAGGCAGAAATTCCTAATATTTTTGGCAAAAATG
Source organism: Micromys minutus (assembly GCF_963924665.1). Taxonomy (NCBI): domain Eukaryota; kingdom Metazoa; phylum Chordata; class Mammalia; order Rodentia; family Muridae; genus Micromys; species Micromys minutus. Next base: position 3,045 of record NW_027667454.1, read on the forward strand.
CAGAAATTCCCTTATTTTGAGGTAAAAAGGCTGAAATTCCTCTTATTTGGGGGCAAAAAGGCAGAAATTTCCCTTATTTTGGGGCAAAATTGCAGAAATTTCACTTATTACAGGGTAATAATTCAGAAATTTTCCTTATTTTGGGGCAAAAAATACAGAAATTCCCTTTGTTTTGGGGGAAAAAACAGAAATTCCACTTATTTAGAGACAAAACAGCAGAAATTTTCCTTATTTTGGAGCAAAATTGCAGAAATTTCCCTTTTTTATGGCAAAAAGTTGTGCATTCTTCTTATTTTCGGGCAAAAAAACAGAAATTCCCCGTATTTTGGAGCAAAATTGCCGAAATTCCCCTAATTGTGGGGCAAGAAGGCAGAAATTCCCTATATGTTGGGGCAAAAAGACAGAAGTTCTCCTTATTTTAGGGCAAAACACAGAAATTCCACTTATTTTGGGGGAAAATTCCAGAAATTTCCCTTATTTTGGGGCAAAATTGCAGAAATTTCACTCATTTTGGGGCAAAATTGCAGAAATTTCAATTATTTCAGGGTAATAAGTCAGAAATTTTCCTTATTTTGGGGCAAAAAAGACAGAAATTCCCTTTGTTTTGGGGGAAAAAGACAGAAATTCCACTTATTTATAGGCAAAAAAGCAGAAATTCCCCTTATTTTGGAGCAAAAATGAAGAAATTTTCCTTTTTTGTGGCAAAAGTTATACATTCCACTTTTTTTCGGGCTAAAAAGCAGAAATTCTCCGTATTTTGAAGCAAAATTGCAGAAATTCCCCTAATTGTGGGGCAAAAAGGCAGAAATTTCTTATATGTTAGGGCAAAAAGACAGAAATTCTCCTTATTTTGGGGCAAAACTCAGAAATTCCACTTATTTTGGGGCAAAATTCCAGAAAATTCCCTTATTTTCGGGCAAAATTGCAGAAATTTAACTTATTTTGGGGCAAAATTGCAGAAATTTCACTTATTTCAGAAAAAAAAGCAGAAATTTTATTATTTTGGGGCAAAAAAGGAGAAATTTCTTTTATTTTGGTACAAAATTGCAGAAATTTTTTTTCTTTTGGGACAAAAAGGCAGAAATTTTCCTTATTTTGGGGCAAAAATGCAGAAATTCCCCTTATTTTGAGGTAAAAAGACTGAAATTCCCCTTATTTGGCAGTAAAAAGGCAGAAATTTTCCTTATTTTGGGGCAAAAAAGACTGAAATTCCCTTTGTTTTGGGGGAAAAAGACAGAAATTCCACATATTTAGAGGCAAAAAAGCAGAAATTCCTCTTATTTTGGAGCAAAAATGAAGAAATTTCTATTTTTTATGGAAAAAAGGTATGCATTCTTCTTATTTTGGGGCAAAAAGGCAGAAATTCCCCGTATTTTAAAGCAAAATTGCAGAAATTTTTATAGTTGTGAGGCAAAAAGGCAGAAATTTCCAATATGTTGGGGAAAAAAGACAGAAATTCTCTTTATTTTGGGGCAAAACTCAGAAATTCCACTTATTTTGGTGCAAAATTCCAGAAATTTTCCATATTTTGGGGTAAAATTGCAGAAATTTCACTTATTTTGGGGCAAAATTGCAGAAATTTTAATTATTTCAGGGATAAAAAGCAGAAATTTTCTTATTTTGGGGCAAAAAAAAGAAATGTCTTTTATTTTGGTACAAAATTGCAGACATATTTCTTATTTTGGGCAAAAAGGCAGAGATTTCCCATATTTTGGGTCAAAAATGCAGAAATTCCCCTTATTTTGTGGTAAAAAGGCTGAAATTCCCCTTATTTGGGGGCAAAAAGTAAGAAATTCCCCTTTTTTGGGGCAAAAAGCAGACATTTCCCTTATTTTGGGAAAAAATTTTAGAAATTTAACTTATTTTAGAGCAAAAAGTCAGAATTTTTTTTTATTTTGGGGCAAAAAAGCAGATATTCCTAATATTTTGTGGCAAAAATGCAGAAATTCCTTTTATTTTGAGGTAAAAAGGCTGGAATTCCCCTTATTTGGGGGCAAAAAGGCAGAAATTTCCCTTATTTTGGGGTAAAATTGCAGAAATTTCACTTTCTTCAGGGTAATATGTAAGAAATTTTCCTTATTTTGTGGCAAAAAAAGACAGAAATTCCCTTTGTTTTGGGGGAGAAAACAGAAATTCCACTTATTTAGAGGCAAAAAGCAGAAATTCCCCTTATTTTGGAGCAAAAATGAAGAAATTTCCCTTTTTTATAGAAAAAAGGTATGCAGTCTTCTTATTTTGGACAAAAAAACAGAAAATCCCCGTATTTTGGAGCCAAATTACAGAAATTCCCCTAATTGTGGGGTAAAAAGGCAGAAATTCCCTATATGTTGGGGCAAAAAGACAGAAATTCTCCTTATTTTGGGGTAAAACTCAGATATTCCACTTAATTTGGAGCAAAATTACAGAAACTTCCCTTATTTTGGGGCAAAATTGCAGAAATTTCACTTATTTTGTGGCAAAATTGCAGAAATTTCACTTATTTCAGAAAAAAAAGCAGAAATTTTCTTATTTTGTTGCAAAAAGGCAGAAATTTCTTTTATTTTGGTACAAAATTGCAGTAATTTTTCTTATTTTGAGACAAAAAGGCAGAAATTTTCCATATTTTGGGGCAAATATGCAGAAATTCTCATTATTTTGAGTTAAAGAGACTGAAATTCCCCTTTTTTGAGGGCAAAAAGGCAGAAATTTCCCTTATTTTGAGGCAAAATTGCAGAAATTTCACTTATTTCAGGGTAATAAGTCAGAAATTTTCCTTATTTTGGGGCAAAAAAGACAGAAATACCCTTTGTTTTGGGGGAAAAAGACAGAAATTCCAATTATTTAAAGGCAAAAATGCAGAAATTCCCCTTATTTTGGAGCAAAAATGAAGAAATTTCCTTTATTTATGGCAAAAAGGTATGCATTCATCTTTTTTTCGTACAAAAAGGAAAAATTCCCCGTATTTTGGAGCAAAATTGCAAAATTCCCCTAATTGTTGGGCAAAAAAGCAGAAATTCCCTAAATGTTGGGGCAAAAAGACAGAAATTCTCCTTATTTTGGGGCAAAACTCAGAAATTCCACTTATTTTGAAGCAAAATTCGAGAAATTTCCCTCATTTTGGGGCAAAATTGCAATAATGTCAATTATTTTGGAGCAAAATTGCAGAAATTTCACTTATTTCAGGGGAAAAAAGCAGAAATTTTTATATTTTGTGGCAAATAGGCAGAAATTTCTTTTATTTTGGTACAAAATTGCAGAAATTTTTCTTATTTTGGGGCAAAAATGCAGAAATTCCCCTTATTTTGAGGTAAAAAGTCTGAAATTCCCCTTATTTGGGGGCAAAAATTAAGAAATTCCCATTATTTTAGGGCAAAAAGCAGACATTTCTATTATTTTGGGAAAAAAGTTTAGAAATTTAACTTATTTCAGGGCAAAAATTCAGAAATTTTCCTTATTTTGGGGCAAAAATGCAGAAATTCCTAATATATTTGACAAAAATGCAGAAATTCCCCTTATTTAGAGGTAAAAAGGCTGAAATTCCTCTTATTTGAAGGCAAAAAAGCAGAAATTTCCCTTATTTTGCGGAAAAATTGCAGAAATTTCACTTACTTCAGGGTAATGTCAGAAATTTTCCTCATTTTGGGGCAAAAAAGACAGAAATTCCCTTTGTTTTGCGGGAGAAAGACAGAAATTCCACTTATTTAGAGGCAAAAAAGCAGAAATTCTCCTTATTTTGGAGCATAAATGAAGAAATTTCCCTTTTTATGACATAAAGGTATGCATTCTTCTTATTTTCTGGCAAAAAGGCAGAAATTCCCCGTATTTTGCAGCAAAAATGCAGAAATTCCTCTAATTGTCGGGCAAAAAGTCAGAAATTCCCTATGTGTTGGGGCAAATAGACAGAAATTCTCCTTATTTTGGGGCAAAACTCAGAAATTCCACTTATTTTGGGGCAAAATTCCAGAAATTTCCCTTATTTTGGGGCAAAATTACAGAAATTTCACTTATTTTGGGGCAAAATTGCAGAAATTTCACTTATTTCAGGGAAAAAAGGCAGAAATTTTCCTTATTTTGTGGCAAAAAGGCAGAAATTCCTAATATTTTGTGGCAAAAATGTAGAAATTCCCCTTATTTTGAGGTAAAAAGGCTGAAATTCCTCTTATTTGGGGGCAAAAAGGCAGAAATTTTCCTTATTTTGGGGCAAAATTGCAGAAATTTCACTTATTTTAGGGTAATAAGTCAGAAATTTTCCTTATTTTGGGGCAAAAAATACAGAAATTCCCTTTGTTTTGAGGGAAAAAACAGAAATTCCACTTATTTAGAGGCAAAAAAGCAGAAATTCCCCTTATTTTGGAGCAAAATTGCAGAAATTTCCCTTTTTTATGGCAAAAAGTTTTGCATTCTTCTTATTTTCGGGCAAAAAAACAGAAATTCCATGTATTTTGGAGCAAAATTGCAGAAATTTTCCTAATTGTGGGGCAAAAAGGCAGAAATTCCCTATATGTTGGGGCAAAAAGTCAGAAATTCTCCTTATTTTAGGGCAAAACACAGAAATTCCACTTATTTTGGGGGAAAATTCCAGAAATTTCCCTTATTTTGGGGCAAAATTGCAGAAATTTCACTCATTTTGGGGCAAAATTGCAGAAATTTCAATTATTTCAGGGAAAAAAAGCAGAAATTTTTTTATTTTGTGGCAAATACAGAAATTTCTTTTATTATGGTACAAAATAGCAGAATTTTTTCTTATTTTGGGCAAAAAGGCAGAAATTTCTCATATTTTGGATCAAAAATGCAGAAATTCCTCTTATTTTGAGGTAAAAAGGCTGAAATTCCCCTTATTTGGGGGCAAAAAGTAAGAAATTCCTTTTATTATTGAACAAAAAGCAGACATTTCCATTATTTTGGGGAAAAAATTAAGAAATATAACTTATTTCAGGGCAAAAAGTCAAAAATTTTTCTTATTTTCGGACAAAAAGGCAGAAATTCTTAATCGTTTGTGGCAAAAATACAGAAATTCCTATTATTTTGAGGGAAAAAGCCTGAAATTCCCTTATTTGGGGGCCAAAAGGCAGAAATTTCCCTTACTTTGGGGCAAAATTGCAGAAATTTCACTTACTTCAGGGTAATAAGTCAGAAATTTTCCTTATTTTGGGGCAAAAAAGACAGAAATTCCCTTTGTTTTGGGGGAAAAAGACAGAAATTCCACTTATTTATAGGCAAAAAAGCAGAAATTCCCCTTATTTTGGAGCAAAAATGAGGAAATTTCCCTTTTTTTTTTGGCAAAAGGTATACATTCCACTTTTTTTCGGGCTAAAAAGCAGAAATTCCCCGTATTTTGGAGCAAAATTGCAGAAATTCCCCTAATTGTGGGGCAAAAAGGCAGAAATTCCCTATATGTTAGGGCAAAAAGACAGAAATTCTCCTTATTTTGGGGCAAAACTCAGAAATTCCACTTATTTTGGGGCAAAATTCCAGAATATTCCCTTATTTTCGGGCAAAATTGCAGAAATTTCACTTATTTTGGGGCAAAATTGCAGAAATTTCACTTATTTCACAAAAAAAAGCAGAAATTTTCTTATTTTGGGGCAAAAAGGCAAAAATTTCTTTTATTTTGGTAAAAAATTTCAGAATTTTTCTTATTTTGGGACAAAAAGGCAGAAATATCCCTTATTTTGGGGCAAAAATGCAGAAATTCCCCTTATTTTGAGGTAAAAAGACTGAAATTCCCGTTATTTGGCGGCAAAAAGGCAGAAATTTCTCTTATTTTGGGGCAAAATTGCAGAAATTTCACTTATTTCAGGGTAATAAGTCAGAAATTTTCCTTATTTGGGGGCAAAAAAGACAGAAATTCCCTTTGTTTTGGAGGAAAAACACAGAAATTCCACTAATTTAGAGGCAAAAAAGCAGAAATTCCCCTTATTTTGGAGCAAAATTGCAGAAATTTACCTTTTTTATGGCAATAAGGTAGGCATTCTTCTCATTTTCGGAAAAAGGCAGAAATTCCCCGTATTTTGGAGCAAAATTGCAGAAATTCCCCTAATTGTGGGGCAAAAAGGCAGAAATTCCCTATATGTTGGGGCAAAAAGGCAGAAATTCTCCTTATTTTGTGGCAAAACTCAGAAATTCCACTTATTTTGGGGCAAAATTCCAGAAATTTCACTTATTTTGGGGCAAAATTGCAGAAATTTCACTTATTTCAGGGTAATAAGTCAGAAATTGTTTTTATTTTGGAGCAAAAAGGACAGAAATTCCCTTTGTCTTGGAGGAAAAAGACAGAAATTCCACTTATTTAGAGGAAAAAAAGCAGAAATTCCCCTTATTTTGGAGCAAAAATGAAGAAATTTCCCTTTTTTATGGCAAAAAGTTATGCATTCTTCTTTTTTCGTACAAAAAGGCAGAAATTCCCTGTATTTTGAAGCAAAATTGCAGAAATTCCTCTAATTGTTAGGCCAAAAATTAGAAATTCCCTATATGTTGGGGCAAAAAGACAGAAATTCTCCTCATTTTGGGTCAAAACTCAGAAATTACACTTATTTTGGGGCAAAATTCCAGAAATTTCCCTTATTTTGGGGCAAAATTGCAGAAATTTCACTTATTTCAGGAGAAAAAGGAGAAATTTTTTTATTTTGGGGCAAAAAGTCAAAAATTTCCCATATTTTGGGGCAAAAATGCAGAAATTCCCTTTATTTTGGAGCAAAAATGAAGAAATTTCCCTTTTTATGGCAAAAGGTATGCATTCTTCTTATTTTCGGGAAAGAAAGGCAGAAATTCCTCGTATTTTGGAGCAAAATTACAGAAATTCCCCTAATTGTGGGGCAAAAAGGCAGAAATTCCCTATATGTTGGGGCAAAAATACAGAAATTCTCCTTATTTTGAGGCAAAACTCAGAAATTCCACTTATTTTGGGGCAAAATTCCAGAAATTTCCCTTATTTTGGGGCAAAATTGCAGAAATTTCAGTTATTTTGGGGCAAAATTGCAGAAATTTCATTTATTTCATGGAAAAAAAGCAGAATTTTTCTTATTTTGGGCAAAAAGGCAGAAATTTTTCATATTTTGGGGCAAGAATGCAGAAATTCCCCTTATTTTGAGGTAAAAAGGCTGAAATTCCCATTATTTGGGGGCAAAAAGTAAGAAATTCCCATTATTTTGGGGCAAAAAGCAGACATTTCCCTTATTTTGGGGAAAAAATTTTAGAAATTTAACTAATTTCAGTGCAAAAAGTCAGAAATTTTCCTTATTTTGGGGCAAAAAGGCAGAAATTCCCAATATTTTGTGGCAAGAATGCAGAAATTCCCCTTATTTTGAGGTAAAAAGGCTGAAATTCTCCTTATTTGGGGGCAAAAAGGCAGAAATTTCCCTTATTTTGGGGCAAAATTGCAGAAACTTCACTTACTTCAGGGTAATAAGTCAGAAATTTTCCTTGTTTTGGGGCAAAAAAGACAGAAATTCCCTTTGTTTTGGGGGAAAAAGACAGAAATTCCACTTATTTAGAGGCAAAAAGGCAGAAATTCCCCGTATTTTGGAGCAAAATTGCAGAAATTCCCCTAATTGTGAAGCAAAAAGGCAGAAATTCCCTATATGTTGGGGCAAAAAGACAGAAATTCTCCTTATTTTGGGGCAAAACTCAGAAATTCCAATTATTTTGGGGCAAAATTCCAAAAATTTCCCTTATTTTGGCGCAAAATTGCAGAAATTTCACTTATTTCATGGAAAAAAGCAGAAATTTTCTTATTTTGGAGCAAAAAGGCAGAAATTTCCCATATTTTGGGGAAAAAATGCAGAAATTCCCCTTATTTTGAGGTAGAAAGGCTGAAGTTCCCCGTATTTGGGGGCAAAAAGGCAGAAATTTCCCTTATTTTGGGGCAAAATTGCAGAAATTTCACATATTTCAGTGTAATAAGTCAGAAATTTTCCTTATTTTGGGAATAAAAAGACAGAAATTCTTTTTGTTTTGGGGGAAAAGGAAAGAAATTCCACTAATTTAGAGGCAAAAAAGCAGAAATTCCCCTTATTTTGGAGCAAAAATGAAGAAATTTCCCTTTTTATGGCAAAAAGGTATGCATTCTTCTTATTTTCGGGCAAAAAGGCAGAAATTCCCCGTATTTTGGAGCAAAATTACAGAAATTCCCCTAATTGTGGGGCAAAAAGGCAGAAATTCCCTATATGTTGGGGTAAAAATACAGAAATTTTCCTTATTTTGAGGCAAAACTCAGAAATTCCACTTATTTTGGGGCAAAATTCCAGAAATTTCACTTATTTTGGGGCAAAATTGCAGAAATTTCACTTATTTCAGGGTAATAAGTCAGAAATTGTTTTTATTTTGGAGCAAAAAGGACAGAAATTCCCTTTGTCTTGGGGGAAAAAGACAGAAATTCCACTTATTTAGAGGAAAAAAAGCAGAAATTCCCCTTATTTTGGAGCAAAAATGAAGAAATTTCCCTTTTTTATGGCAAAAAGGTATGCATTCTTCTTTTTTCGTACAAAAAGGCAGAAATTCCCTGTATTTTGAAGCAAAATTGCAGAAATTCCTCTAATTGTTAGGCCAAAAATTAGAAATTCCCTATATGTTGGGGCAAAAAGACAGAAATTCTCCTCATTTTGGGTCAAAACTCAGAAATTACACTTATTTTGGGGCAAAATTCCAGAAATTTCCCTTATTTTGGGGCAAAATTGCAGAAATTTCACTTATTTCAGGAGAAAAAGGAGAAATTTTTTTATTTTGGGGCAAAAAGTCAGAAATTTCCCATATTTTGGGGCAAAAATGCAGAAATTCCCCTTATTTTGGAGCAAAAATGAAGAAATTTCCCTTTTTATGGCAAAAGGTATGCATTCTTCTTATTTTCGGGAAAGAAAGGCAGAAATTCCTCGTATTTTGGAGCAAAATTACAGAAATTCCCCTAATTGTGGGGCAAAAAGGCAGAAATTCCCTATATGTTGGGGCAAAAATACAGAAATTCTCCTTATTTTGAGGCAAAACTCAGAAATTCCACTTATTTTGGGGCAAAATTCCAGAAATTTCCCTTATTTTGGGGCAAAATTGCAGAAATTTCAGTTATTTTGGGGCAAAATTGCAGAAATTTCATTTATTTCATGGAAAAAAAGCAGAATTTTTCTTATTTTGGGCAAAAAGGCAGAAATTTTTCATATTTTGGGGCAAGAATGCAGAAATTCCTCTTATTTTGAGGTAAAAATGCTGAAATTCCCATTATTTGGGGGCAAAAAGTAAGAAATTCCCATCATTTTGGGGCAAAAAGCAGACATTTCCCTTATTTTGGGGAAAAAATTTTAGAAATTTAACTAATTTCAGTGCAAAAAGTCAGAAATTTTCCTTATTTTGGGGCAAAAAGGCAGAAATTCCCAATATTTTGTGGCAAGAATGCAGAAATTCCCCTTATTTTGAGGTAAAAAGGCTGAAATTCTCCTTATTTGGGGGCAAAAAGGCAGAAATTTCCCTTATTTTGGGGCAAAATTGCAGAAACTTCACTTACTTCAGGGTAATAAGTCAGAAATTTTCCTTGTTTTGGGGCAAAAAAGACAGAAATTCCCTTTGTTTTGGGGGAAAAAGACAGAAATTCCACTTATTTAGAGGCAAAAAAGCAGAAATTCCCCTTCTATTGGAGCAAAATTGCAGAAATTTTCCTTTTTTATGGCAAAAATGTATGCATTCTTCTTATTTTCGGGCAAAAAGGCAGAAATTCCCCGTATTTTGGAGCAAAATTGCAGAAATTCCCCTAATTGTGAAGCAAAAAGGCAGAAATTCCCTATATGTTGGGGCAAAAAGACAGAAATTCTCCTTATTTTGGGGCAAAACTCAGAAATTCCAATTATTTTGGGGCAAAATTCCAAAAATTTCCCTTATTTTGGCGCAAAATTGCAGAAATTTCACTTATTTTGGGGCAAAATTGCAGAAATTTCACTTATTTCATTGAAAAAAGCAGAAATTTTCTTATTTTGGGGCAAAAAGGCAGAAATTTCCCATATTTTGGGGAAAAATGCAGAAATTCCCCTTATTTTGAGGTAAAAAGGCTGAAGTTCCCCGTATTTGGGGGCAAAAAGGCAGAAATTTCCCTTATTTTGGGGCAAAATTGCAGAAATTTCACATATTTCAGTGTAATAAGTCAGAAATTTTCCTTATTTTGGGAATAAAAAGACAGAAATTCTTTTTGTTTTGGGGGAAAAGGAAAGAAATTCCACTTATTGGGAGGCAAAAAAGCAGAAATTCCCCATAATTAGAGGTAATAAGGCTGAAATTTTCCTTATTTGGGGGCAAAAGGCAGAAATTTCCCCTTATTTTGGGGCAAAATTGCAGAAATTTCACTTATTTCAGGGAAAGAAGTCAGAAATTTTCCTTATTTTGGGGCAAAAAAGACAGAAATTCCTTTTGTTTTGGGGGAAAAAGACAGAAATTCCACTAATTTAGAGGCAAAAAAGCAGAAATTCCCCTTATTTTGGAGCAAAAATGAAGAAATTTCCCTTTTTATGGCAAAAAGGTATGCATTCTTCTTATTTTCGGGCAAAAAGGCAGAAATTCCCCGTATTTTGGAGCAAAATTACAGAAATTCCCCTAATTGTGGGGCAAAAAGGCAGAAATTCCCTATGTGTTGGGGTAAAAATACAGAAATTTTCCTTATTTTGAGGCAAAACTCAGAAATTCCACTTATTTAGGGGCAAAATTCCAGAAATTTCACTTATTTTGGGGCAAAATTGCAGAAATTTCACTTATTTCAGGGTAATAAGTCAGAAATTGTTTTTATTTTGGAGCAAAAAGGACAGAAATTCCCTTTGTCTTGGAGGAAAAAGACAGAAATTCCACTTATTTAGAGGAAAAAAAGCAGAAATTCCCCTTATTTTGGAGCAAAAATGAAGAAATTTCCCTTTTTTATGGCAAAAAGGTATGCATTCTTCTTTTTTCGTACAAAAAGGCAGAAATTCCCTGTATTTTGAAGCAAAATTGCAGAAATTCCTCTAATTGTTAGGCCAAAAATTAGAAATTCCCTATATGTTGGGGCAAAAAGACAGAAATTCTCCTCATTTTGGGTCAAAACTCAGAAATTACACTTATTTTGGGGCAAAATTCCAGAAATTTCCCTTATTTTGGGGCAAAATTGCAGAAATTTCACTTATTTCAGGAGAAAAAGGAGAAATTTTTTTATTTTGGGGCAAAAAGTCAGAAATTTCCCATATTTTGGGGCAAAAATGCAGAAATTCCCCTTATTTTGGAGCAAAAATGAAGAAATTTCCCTTTTTATGGCAAAAGGTATGCATTCTTCTTATTTTCGGGAAAGAAAGGCAGAAATTCCTCGTATTTTGGAGCAAAATTACAGAAATTCCCCTAATTGTGGGGCAAAAAGGCAGAAATTCCCTATATGTTGGGGCAAAAATACAGAAATTCTCCTTATTTTGAGGCAAAACTCAGAAATTCCACTTATTTTGGGGCAAAATTCCAGAAATTTCCCTTATTTTGGGGCAAAATTGCAGAAATTTCAGTTATTTTGGGGCAAAATTGCAGAAATTTCATTTATTTCATAAAAAAAAAGCAGAATTTTTCTTATTTTGGGCAAAAAGGCAGAAATTTTTCATATTTTGGGGCAAGAATGCAGAAATTCCCCTTATTTTGAGGTAAAAAGGCTGAAATTCCCATTATTTGGGGGCAAAAAGTAAGAAATTCCCATTATTTTGGGGCAAAAAGCAGACATTTCCCTTAGTTTGGGGAAAAAATTTTAGAAATTTAACTAATTTCAGTGCAAAAAGTCAGAAATTTTCCTTATTTTGGGGCAAAAAGGCAGAAATTCCCAATATTTTGTGGCAAGAATGCAGAAAATCCCCTTATTTTGAGGTAAAAAGGCTGAAATTCTCCTTATTTGGGGGCAAAAAGGCAGAAATTTCCCTTATTTTGGGGCAAAATTGCAGAAACTTCACTTACTTCAGGGTAATAAGTCAGAAATTTTCCTTGTTTTGGGGCAAAAAAGACAGAAATTCCCTTTGTTTTGGGGGAAAAAGACAGAAATTCCACTTATTTAGAGGCAAAAAAGCAGAAATTCCCCTTCTATTGGAGCAAAATTGCAGAAATTTTCCTTTTTTATGGCAAAAATGTATGCATTCTTCTTATTTTCGGGCAAAAAGGCAGAAATTCCCCGTATTTTGGAGCAAAATTGCAGAAATTCCCCTAATTGTGAAGCAAAAAGGCAGAAATTCCCTATATGTTGGGGCAAAAAGACAGAAATTCTCCTTATTTTGGGGCAAAACTCAGAAATTCCAATTATTTTGGGGCAAAATTCCAAAAATTTCCCTTATTTTGGCGCAAAATTGCAGAAATTTCACTTATTTTGGGGCAAAATTGCAGAAATTTCACTTATTTCATGGAAAAAAGCAGAAATTTTCTTATTTTGGGGCAAAAAGGCAGAAATTTCCCATATTTTGGGGAAAAATGCAGAAATTCCCCTTATTTTGAGGTAAAAAGGCTGAAGTTCCCCGTATTTGGGGGCAAAAAGGCAGAAATTTCCCTTATTTTGGGGCAAAATTGCAGAAATTTCACATATTTCAGTGTAATAAGTCAGAAATTTTCCTTATTTTGGGAATAAAAAGACAGAAATTCTTTTTGTTTTGGGGGAAAAGGAAAGAAATTCCACTTATTGGGAGGCAAAAAAGCAGAAATTCCCCATAATTAGAGGTAATAAGGCTGAAATTTTCCTTATTTGGGGGCAAAATGCAGAAATTTCCCCTTATTTTGGGGCAAAATTGCAGAAATTTCACTTATTTCAGGGAAATAAGTCAGAAATTTTCCTTATTTTGGGGCAAAAAAGACAGAAATTCCTTTTGTTTTGGGGGAAAAAGACAGAAATTCCACTAATTTAGAGGCAAAAAAGCAGAAATTCCCCTTATTTTGGAGCAAAAATGAAGAAATTTCCCTTTTTATGGCAAAAAGGTATGCATTCTTCTTATTTTCGGGCAAAAAGGCAGAAATTCCCCGTATTTTGGAGCAAAATTACAGAAATTCCCCTAATTGTGGGGCAAAAAGGCAGAAATTCCCTATATGGTGGGGTAAAAATACAGAAATTTTCCTTATTTTGAGGCAAAACTCAGAAATTCCACTTATTTTGGGGCAAAATTGCAGAAATTTCACTTATTTCAGGGTAATAAGTCAGAAATTGTTTTTATTTTGGAGCAAAAAGGACAGAAATTCCCTTTGTCTTGGAGGAAAAAGACAGAAATTCCACTTATTTAGAGGAAAAAAAGCAGAAATTCCCCTTATTTTGGAGCAAAAATGAAGAAATTTCCCTTTTTTATGGCAAAAAGGTATGCATTCTTCTTTTTTCGTACAAAAAGGCAGAAATTCCCTGTATTTTGAAGCAAAATTGCAGAAATTCCTCTAATTGTTAGGCCAAAAATTAGAAATTCCCTATATGTTGGGGCAAAAAGACAGAAATTCTCCTTATTTTGGGTCAAAACTCAGAAATTACACTTATTTTGGGGCAACATTCCAGAAATTTCCCTTATTTTGGGGCAAAATTGCAGAAATTTCACTTATTTCAGGAGAAAAAGGAGAAATTTTTTTATTTTGGTGCAAAAAGTCAGAAATTTCCCATATTTTGGGGCAAAAATGCAGAAATTCCCCTTATTTTGGAGCAAAAATGAAGAAATTTCCCTTTTTATGGCAAAAGGTATGCATTCTTCTTATTTTCGGGAAAGAAAGGCAGAAATTCCTCGTATTTTGGAGCAAAATTACAGAAATTCCCCTAATTGTGGGGCAAAAAGGCAGAAATTCCCTATATGTTGGGGCAAAAATACAGAAATTCTCCTTATTTTGAGGCAAAACTCAGAAATTCCACTTATTTTGGGGCAAAATTCCAGAAATTTCCCTTATTTTGGGGCAAAATTGCAGAAATTTCAGTTATTTTGGGGCAAAATTGCAGAAATTTCATTTATTTCATGGAAAAAAAGCAGAATTTTTCTTATTTTGGGCAAAAAGGCAGAAATTTTTCATATTTTGGGGCAAGAATGCAGAAATTCCCCTTATTTTGAGGTAAAAAGGCTGAAATTCCCATTATTTGGGGGCAAAAAGTAAGAAATTCCCATTATTTTGGGGCAAAAAGCAGACATTTCCCTTAGTTTGGGGAAAAAATTTTAGAAATTTAACTAATTTCAGTGCAAAAAGTCAGAAATTTTCCTTATTTTGGGGCAAAAAGGCAGAAATTCCCAATATTTTGTGGCAAGAATGCAGAAATTCCCCTTATTTTGACGTAAAAAGGCTGAAATTCTCCTTATTTGGGGGCAAAAAGGCAGAAATTTCCCTTATTTTGGGGCAAAATTGCAGAAACTTCACTTACTTCAGGGTAATAAGTCAGAAATTTTCCTTGTTTTGGGGCAAAAAAGACAGAAATTCCCTTTGTTTTGGGGGAAAAAGACAGAAATTCCACTTATTTAGAGGCAAAAAAGCAGAAATTCCCCTTCTATTGGAGCAAAATTGCAGAAATTTTCCTTTTTTATGGCAAAAATGTATGCATTCTTCTTATTTTCGGGCAAAAAGGCAGAAATTCCCCGTATTTTGGAGCAAAATTGCAGAAATTCCCCTAATTGTGAAGCAAAAAGGCAGAAATTCCCTATATGTTGGGGCAAAAAGACAGAAATTCTCCTTATTTTGGGGCAAAACTCAGAAATTCCAATTATTTTGGGGCAAAATTCCAAAAATTTCCCTTAATATGGCGCAAAATTGCAGAAATTTCACTTATTTTGGGGCAAAATTGCAGAAATTTCACTTATTTCATGGAAAAAAGCAGAAATTTTCTTATTTTGGGGCAAAAAGGCAGAAATTTCCCATATTTTGGGGAAAAAATGCAGAAATTCCCCTTATTTTGAGGTAAAAAGGCTGAAGTTCCCCGTATTTGGGGGCAAAAAGGCAGAAATTTCCCTTATTTTGGGGCAAAATTGCAGAAATTTCACATATTTCAGTGTAATAAGTCAGAAATTTTCCTTATTTTGGGAATAAAAAGACAGAAATTCTTTTTGTTTTGGGGGAAAAGGAAAGAAATTCCACTTATTGGGAGGCAAAAAAAGCAGAAATTCCCCATAATTAGAGGTAATAAGGCTGAAATTTTCCTTATTTGGGGGCAAAAGGCATTAATTTCCCCTTATTTTGGGGCAAAATTGCAGAAATTTCACTTATTTCAGGAAAAAAAGTCAGAAATCTTCCTTATTTTGGGGCAAAAAAGACAGAAATTCCTTTTGTTTTGAGGGAAAAAGACAGAAATTCCACTAATTTAGAGGCAAAAAAGCAGAAATTCCCCTTATTTTGGAGAAAAAATGAAGAAATTTCCCTTTTTATGGCAAAAAGGTATGCATTCTTCTTATTTTCGGGCAAAAAGGCAGAAATTCCCCGTATTTTGGAGCAAAATTACAGAAATTCCCCTAATTGTGGGGCAAAAAGGCAAAAATTCCCTATATCTTGTGGTAAAAATACAGAAATTTTCCTTATTTTGAGGCAAAACTCAGAAATTCCACTTATTTTGGGGCAAAATTCCAGAAATTTCCCTTATTTTGGGGCAAAATTGCAGAAATTTCACTTATTTTGGGGCAAAATTGCAGGAATTTCACTTATTTCATGGAAAAAATCAGAATTTTTCTTATTTTGGGCAAAAAGGCAGAAATTTCCCATATTTTGCGGCAAGAATGCAGAAATTCCCCTTATTTTGATGTAAAAAGACTGAAATTCCCATTATTTGGGGGCAAAATGTAAGAAATTCCCATTATTTTTGGCAAAAATGAGACATTTCCCTTATTTTGGGGAAAAATTTTAGAAATTTAACTTATTTCAGTGCAAAAAGTCAGAAATTTTCCTTATTTTGGGGCAAAAAGTCAGAAATTCCCAATATTTTGTGGCAAGAATGCAGAAATTTTCCTTATTTTGAGGTAAAAAGGCTGAAATTCCCCTTATTTGGGGGCAAAAAGGCAGAAATTTTCCTTATTTTGGGGCAAAATTGCAGAAACTTCACTTACTTCAGGGTAATAAGTCAGAAATTTTCCTTGTTTTGGGCCAAAAAAGACAGAAATTCCCTTTGTTTTGGGAGATAAAGACAGAAATTCCACTTATTTAGAGGCAAAAAAGCAGAAATTCCCCTTATATTGGAGCAAAATTGCAGAAATTTTCCTTTTTTATGGCAAAAATGTATGCATTCTTCTTATTTTTAGGCAAAAAGTCAGAAATTCCTCGTATTTTTGAGGCAAAATTGCAGAAATTCCCCTAATTGTGAAGTCAAAAGGCAGAAATTCCCTATATGTTGGGGCAAAAAGACAGAAATTCTCCTTATTTTGGGGCAAAACTCAGAAATTCCACTTATTTTGGGTCAAAATTCCAGAAATTTCCCTTATTTTGGCGCAAAATTGCAGAAATTTCACTTATTTTGGGGCAAAATTGCAGAAATTTCACTTATTTCATGGAAAAAAGCAGAAATTTTCTTATTTTAGGGCAAAAAGGAAGAAATTTCCCATATTTTGGGGAAAAAATGCAGAAATTCCCCTTATTTCGAGGAAAAAAGGCTGAAGTTCCCCGTATTTGGGGGCAAAAAGGCAGAAATTTCCCTTATTTTGGGGCAAAATTGCAGAAATTTCACTTATTTCAGTGTAATAAGGCAGAAATTTCCTTATTTTGGGAATAAAAAGACAGAAATTCTTTTTGTTTTGGGGGAAAAGGAAAGAAATTCCACTTATTGGGAGGCAAAAAAGCAGAAATTCCCCATATTTAGAGGTAATAAGGCTGAAATTTTCCTTATTTGGGGGCAAAAGGCAGAAATTTCCCCTTATTTTGGGGCAAAATTGCAGAAATTTCACTTATTTCATGGAAAAAAGCAGAAATTTTCTTATTTTGGGGCAAAAAGGCAGAAATTTCCCATATTTTGGGGAAAAATGCAGAAATTCCCCTTATTTTGAGGTAAAAAGGCTGAAGTTCCCCGTATTTGGGGGCAAAAAGGCAGAAATTTCCCTTATTTTGGGGCAAAATTGCAGAAATTTCACATATTTCAGTGTAATAAGTCAGAAATTTTCCTTATTTTGGGAATAAAAAGACAGAAATTCTTTTTGTTTTGGGGGAAAAGGAAAGAAATTCCACTTATTGGGAGGCAAAAAAGCAGAAATTACCCATAATTAGAGGTAATAAGGCTGAAATTTTCCTTATTTGGGGGCAAAAGGCAGAAATTTCCCCTTATTTTGGGGCAAAATTGCAGAAATTTCACTTATTTCAGGGAAATAAGTCAGAAATTTTCCTTATTTTGGGGCAAAAAAGACAGAAATTCCTTTTGTTTTGGGGGAAAAAGACAGAAATTCCACTAATTTAGAGGCAAAAAAGCAGAAATTCCCCTTATTTTGGAGCAAAAATGAAGAAATTTCCCTTTTTATGGCAAAAAGGTATGCATTCTTCTTATTTTCGGGCAAAAAGGCAGAAATTCCCCGTATTTTGGAGCAAAATTACAGAAATTCCCCTAATTGTGGGGCAAAAAGGCAGAAATTCCCTATATGTTGGGGTAAAAATACAGAAATTTTCCTTATTTTGAGGCAAAACTCAGAAATTCCACTTATTTTGGGGCAAAATTCCAGAAATTTCACTTATTTTGGGGCAAAATTGCAGAAATTTCACTTATTTCAGGGTAATAAGTCAGAAATTGTTTTTATTTTGGAGCAAAAAGGACAGAAATTCCCTTTGTCTTGGAGGAAAAAGACAGAAATTCCACTTATTTAGAGGAAAAAAAGCAGAAATTCCCCTTATTTTGGAGCAAAAATGAAGAAATTTCCCTTTTTTATGGCAAAAAGGTATGCATTCTTCTTTTTTCGTACAAAAAGGCAGAAATTCCCTGTATTTTGAAGCAAAATTGCAGAAATTCCTCTAATTGTTAGGCCAAAAATTAGAAATTCCCTATATGTTGGGGCAAAAAGACAGAAATTCTCCTCATTTTGGGTCAAAACTCAGAAATTACACTTATTTTGGGGCAAAATTCCAGAAATTTCCCTTATTTTGGGCCAAAATTGCAGAAATTTCACTTATTTCAGGAGAAAAAGGAGAAATTTTTTTATTTTGGGGCAAAAAGTCAAAAATTTCCCATATTTTGGGGCAAAAATGCAGAAATTCCCCTTATTTTGGAGCAAAAATGAAGAAATTTCCCTTTTTATGGCAAAAGGTATGCATTCTTCTTATTTTCGGGAAAGAAAGGCAGAAATTCCTCGTATTTTGGAGCAAAATTACAGAAATTCCCCTAATTGTGGGGCAAAAAGGCAGAAATTCCCTATATGTTGGGGCAAAAATACAGAAATTCTTTTTATTTTGAGGCAAAACTCAGAAATTCCACTTATTTTGGGGCAAAATTCCAGAAATTTCCCTTATTTTGGGGCAAAATTGCAGAAATTTCAGTTATTTTGGGGCAAAATTGCAGAAATTTCATTTATTTCATGGAAAAAAAGCAGAATTTTTCTTATTTTGGGCAAAAAGGCAGAAATTTTTCATATTTTGGGGCAAGAATGCAGAAATTCCCCTTATTTTGAGGTAAAAAGGCTGAAATTCCCATTATTTGGGGGCAAAAAGTAAGAAATTCCCATTATTTTGGGGCAAAAAGCAGACATTTCCCTTAGTTTGGGGAAAAAATTTTAGAAATTTAACTAATTTCAGTGCAAAAAGTCAGAAATTTTCCTTATTTTGGGGCAAAAAGGCAGAAATTCCCAATATTTTGTGGCAAGAATGCAGAAATTCCCCTTATTTTGACGTAAAAAGGCTGAAATTCTCCTTATTTGGGGGCAAAAAGGCAGAAATTTCCCTTATTTTGGGGCAAAATTGCAGAAACTTCACTTACTTCAGGGTAATAAGTCAGAAATTTTCCTTGTTTTGGGGCAAAAAAGACAGAAATTCCCTTTGTTTTGGGGGAAAAAGACAGAAATTCCACTTATTTAGAGGCAAAAAAGCAGAAATTCCCCTTCTATTGGAGCAAAATTGCAGAAATTTTCCTTTTTTATGGCAAAAATGTATGCATTCTTCTTATTTTCGGGCAAAAAGGCAGAAATTCCCCGTATTTTGGAGCAAAATTGCAGAAATTCCCCTAATTGTGAAGCAAAAAGGCAGAAATTCCCTATATGTTGGGGCAAAAAGACAGAAATTCTCCTTATTTTGGGGCAAAACTCAGAAATTCCAATTATTTTGGGGCAAAATTCCAAAAATTTCCCTTAATATGGCGCAAAATTGCAGAAATTTCACTTATTTTGGGGCAAAATTGCAGAAATTTCACTTATTTCATGGAAAAAAGCAGAAATTTTCTTATTTTGGGGCAAAAAGGCAGAAATTTCCCATATTTTGGGGAAAAAATGCAGAAATTCCCCTTATTTTGAGGTAAAAAGGCTGAAGTTCCCCGTATTTGGGGGCAAAAAGGCAGAAATTTCCCTTATTTTGGGGCAAAATTGCAGAAATTTCACATATTTCAGTGTAATAAGTCAGAAATTTTCCTTATTTTGGGAATAAAAAGACAGAAATTCTTTTTGTTTTGGGGGAAAAGGAAAGAAATTCCACTTATTGGGAGGCAAAAAAAGCAGAAATTCCCCATAATTAGAGGTAATAAGGCTGAAATTTTCCTTATTTGGGGGCAAAAGGCATTAATTTCCCCTTATTTTGGGGCAAAATTGCAGAAATTTCACTTATTTCAGGAAAAAAAGTCAGAAATCTTCCTTATTTTGGGGCAAAAAAGACAGAAATTCCTTTTGTTTTGGGGGAAAAAGACAGAAATTCCACTAATTTAGAGGCAAAAAAGCAGAAATTCCCCTTATTTTGGAGAAAAAATGAAGAAATTTCCCTTTTTATGGCAAAAAGGTATGCATTCTTCTTATTTTCGGGCAAAAAGGCAGAAATTCCCCGTATTTTGGAGCAAAATTACAGAAATTCCCCTAATTGTGGGGCAAAAAGGCAGAAATTCCCTATATCTTGTGGTAAAAATACAGAAATTTTCCTTATTTTGAGGCAAAACTCAGAAATTCCACTTATTTTGGGGCAAAATTCCAGAAATTTCCCTTATTTTGGGGCAAAATTGCAGAAATTTCACTTATTTTGGGGCAAAATTGCAGGAATTTCACTTATTTCATGGAAAAAATCAGAATTTTTCTTATTTTGGGCAAAAAGGCAGAAATTTCCCATATTTTGCGGCAAGAATGCAGAAATTCCCCTTATTTTGATGTAAAAAGACTGAAATTCCCATTATTTGGGGGCAAAATGTAAGAAATTCCCATTATTTTTGGCAAAAATGAGACATTTCCCTTATTTTGGGGAAAAATTTTAGAAATTTAACTTATTTCAGTGCAAAAAGTCAGAAATTTTCCTTATTTTGGGGCAAAAAGTCAGAAATTCCCAATATTTTGTGGCAAGAATGCAGAAATTTTCCTTATTTTGAGGTAAAAAGGCTGAAATTCCCCTTATTTGGGGGCAAAAAGGCAGAAATTTTCCTTATTTTGGGGCAAAATTGCAGAAACTTCACTTACTTCAGGGTAATAAGTCAGAAATTTTCCTTGTTTTGGGCCAAAAAAGACAGAAATTCCCTTTGTTTTGGGAGATAAAGACAGAAATTCCACTTATTTAGAGGCAAAAAAGCAGAAATTCCCCTTATATTGGAGCAAAATTGCAGAAATTTTCCTTTTTTATGGCAAAAATGTATGCATTCTTCTTATTTTTAGGCAAAAAGTCAGAAATTCCTCGTATTTTTGAGGCAAAATTGCAGAAATTCCCCTAATTGTGAAGTCAAAAGGCAGAAATTCCCTATATGTTGGGGCAAAAAGACAGAAATTCTCCTTATTTTGGGGCAAAACTCAGAAATTCCACTTATTTTGGGTCAAAATTCCAGAAATTTCCCTTATTTTGGCGCAAAATTGCAGAAATTTCACTTATTTTGGGGCAAAATTGCAGAAATTTCACTTATTTCATGGAAAAAAGCAGAAATTTTCTTATTTTAGGGCAAAAAGGAAGAAATTTCCCATATTTTGGGGAAAAAATGCAGAAATTCCCCTTATTTCGAGGAAAAAAGGCTGAAGTTCCCCGTATTTGGGGGCAAAAAGGCAGAAATTTCCCTTATTTTGGGGCAAAATTGCAGAAATTTCACTTATTTCAGTGTAATAAGGCAGAAATTTCCTTATTTTGGGAATAAAAAGACAGAAATTCTTTTTGTTTTGGGGGAAAAGGAAAGAAATTCCACTTATTGGGAGGCAAAAAAGCAGAAATTCCCCATATTTAGAGGTAATAAGGCTGAAATTTTCCTTATTTGGGGGCAAAAGGCAGAAATTTCCCCTTATTTTGGGGCAAAATTGCAGAAATTTCACTTATTTCATGGAAAAAAGCAGAAATTTTCTTATTTTGGGGCAAAAAGGCAGAAATTTCCCATATTTTGGGGAAAAATGCAGAAATTCCCCTTATTTTGAGGTAAAAAGGCTGAAGTTCCCCGTATTTGGGGGCAAAAAGGCAGAAATTTCCCTTATTTTGGGGCAAAATTGCAGAAATTTCACATATTTCAGTGTAATAAGTCAGAAATTTTCCTTATTTTGGGAATAAAAAGACAGAAATTCTTTTTGTTTTGGGGGAAAAGGAAAGAAATTCCACTTATTGGGAGGCAAAAAAGCAGAAATTACCCATAATTAGAGGTAATAAGGCTGAAATTTTCCTTATTTGGGGGCAAAAGGCAGAAATTTCCCCTTATTTTGGGGCAAAATTGCAGAAATTTCACTTATTTCAGGGAAATAAGTCAGAAATTTTCCTTATTTTGGGGCAAAAAAGACAGAAATTCCTTTTGTTTTGGGGGAAAAAGACAGAAATTCCACTAATTTAGAGGCAAAAAAGCAGAAATTCCCCTTATTTTGGAGCAAAAATGAAGAAATTTCCCTTTTTATGGCAAAAAGGTATGCATTCTTCTTATTTTCGGGCAAAAAGGCAGAAATTCCCCGTATTTTGGAGCAAAATTACAGAAATTCCCCTAATTGTGGGGCAAAAAGGCAGAAATTCCCTATATGTTGGGGTAAAAATACAGAAATTTTCCTTATTTTGAGGCAAAACTCAGAAATTCCACTTATTTTGGGGCAAAATTCCAGAAATTTCACTTATTTTGGGGCAAAATTGCAGAAATTTCACTTATTTCAGGGTAATAAGTCAGAAATTGTTTTTATTTTGGAGCAAAAAGGACAGAAATTCCCTTTGTCTTGGAGGAAAAAGACAGAAATTCCACTTATTTAGAGGAAAAAAAGCAGAAATTCCCCTTATTTTGGAGCAAAAATGAAGAAATTTCCCTTTTTTATGGCAAAAAGGTATGCATTCTTCTTTTTTCGTACAAAAAGGCAGAAATTCCCTGTATTTTGAAGCAAAATTGCAGAAATTCCTCTAATTGTTAGGCCAAAAATTAGAAATTCCCTATATGTTGGGGCAAAAAGACAGAAATTCTCCTCATTTTGGGTCAAAACTCAGAAATTACACTTATTTTGGGGCAAAATTCCAGAAATTTCCCTTATTTTGGGCCAAAATTGCAGAAATTTCACTTATTTCAGGAGAAAAAGGAGAAATTTTTTTATTTTGGGGCAAAAAGTCAAAAATTTCCCATATTTTGGGGCAAAAATGCAGAAATTCCCCTTATTTTGGAGCAAAAATGAAGAAATTTCCCTTTTTATGGCAAAAGGTATGCATTCTTCTTATTTTCGGGAAAGAAAGGCAGAAATTCCTCGTATTTTGGAGCAAAATTACAGAAATTCCCCTAATTGTGGGGCAAAAAGGCAGAAATTCCCTATATGTTGGGGCAAAAATACAGAAATTCTCCTTATTTTGAGGCAAAACTCAGAAATTCCACTTATTTTGGGGCAAAATTCCAGAAATTTCCCTTATTTTGGGGCAAAATTGCAGAAATTTCAGTTATTTTGGGGCAAAATTGCAGAAATTTCATTTATTTCATGGAAAAAAAGCAGAATTTTTCTTATTTTGGGCAAAAAGGCAGAAATTTTTCATATTTTGGGGCAAGAATGCAGAAATTCCCCTTATTTTGAGGTAAAAAGGCTGAAATTCCCATTATTTGGGGGCAAAAAGTAAGAAATTCCCATTATTTTGGGGCAAAAAGCAGACATTTCCCTTAGTTTGGGGAAAAAATTTTAGAAATTTAACTAATTTCAGTGCAAAAAGTCAGAAATTTTCCTTATTTTGGGGCAAAAAGGCAGAAATTCCCAATATTTTGTGGCAAGAATGCAGAAATTCCCCTTATTTTGACGTAAAAAGGCTGAAATTCTCCTTATTTGGGGGCAAAAAGGCAGAAATTTCCCTTATTTTGGGGCAAAATTGCAGAAACTTCACTTACTTCAGGGTAATAAGTCAGAAATTTTCCTTGTTTTGGGGCAAAAAAGACAGAAATTCCCTTTGTTTTGGGGGAAAAAGACAGAAATTCCACTTATTTAGAGGCAAAAAAGCAGAAATTCCCCTTCTATTGGAGCAAAATTGCAGAAATTTTCCTTTTTTATGGCAAAAATGTATGCATTCTTCTTATTTTCGGGCAAAAAGGCAGAAATTCCCCGTATTTTGGAGCAAAATTGCAGAAATTCCCCTAATTGTGAAGCAAAAAGGCAGAAATTCCCTATATGTTGGGGCAAAAAGACAGAAATTCTCCTTATTTTGGGGCAAAACTCAGAAATTCCAATTATTTTGGGGCAAAATTCCAAAAATTTCCCTTAATATGGCGCAAAATTGCAGAAATTTCACTTATTTTGGGGCAAAATTGCAGAAATTTCACTTATTTCATGGAAAAAAGCAGAAATTTTCTTATTTTGGGGCAAAAAGGCAGAAATTTCCCATATTTTGGGGAAAAAATGCAGAAATTCCCCTTATTTTGAGGTAAAAAGGCTGAAGTTCCCCGTATTTGGGGGCAAAAAGGCAGAAATTTCCCTTATTTTGGGGCAAAATTGCAGAAATTTCACATATTTCAGTGTAATAAGTCAGAAATTTTCCTTATTTTGGGAATAAAAAGACAGAAATTCTTTTTGTTTTGGGGGAAAAGGAAAGAAATTCCACTTATTGGGAGGCAAAAAGAGCAGAAATTCCCCATAATTAGAGGTAATAAGGCTGAAATTTTCCTTATTTGGGGGCAAAAGGCATTAATTTCCCCTTATTTTGGGGCAAAATTGCAGAAATTTCACTTATTTCAGGAAAAAAAAGTCAGAAATCTTCCTTATTTTGGGGCAAAAAAGACAGAAATTCCTTTTGTTTTGGGGGAAAAAGACAGAAATTCCACTAATTTAGAGGCAAAAAAGCAGAAATTCCCCTTATTTTGGAGCAAAAATGAAGAAATTTCCCTTTTTATGGCAAAAAGGTATGCATTCTTCTTATTTTCGGGCAAAAAGGCAGAAATTCCCCGTATTTTGGAGCAAAATTACAGAAATTCCCCTAATTGTGGGGCAAAAAGGCAGAAATTCCCTATATCTTGTGGTAAAAATACAGAAATTTTCCTTATTTTGAGGCAAAACTCAGAAATTCCACTTATTTTGGGGCAAAATTCCAGAAATTTCCCTTATTTTGGGGCAAAATTGCAGAAATTTCACTTATTTTGGGGCAAAATTGCAGGAATTTCACTTATTTCATGGAAAAAAGCAGAATTTTTCTTATTTTGGGCAAAAAGGCAGAAATTTCCCATATTTTGCGGCAAGAATGCAGAAATTCCCCTTATTTTGATGTAAAAAGACTGAAATTCCCATTATTTGGGGGCAAAATGTAAGAAATTCCCATTATTTTTGGCAAAAATGAGACATTTCCCTTATTTTGGGGAAAAATTTTAGAAATTTAACTTATTTCAGTGCAAAAAGTCAGAAATTTTCCTTATTTTGGGGCAAAAAGTCAGAAATTCCCAATATTTTGTGGCAAGAATGCAGAAATTTTCCTTATTTTGAGGTAAAAAGGCTGAAATTCCCCTTATTTGGGGGCAAAAAGGCAGAAATTTCCCTTATTTTGGGGCAAAATTGCAGAAACTTCACTTACTTCAGGGTAATAAGTCAGAAATTTTCCTTGTTTTGGGCCAAAAAAGACAGAAATTCCCTTTGTTTTGGGAGATAAAGACAGAAATTCCACTTATTTAGAGGCAAAAAAGCAGAAATTCCCCTTATATTGGAGCAAAATTGCAGAAATTTTCCTTTTTTATGGCAAAAATGTATGCATTCTTCTTATTTTTAGGCAAAAAGTCAGAAATTCCTCATATTTTTGAGGCAAAATTGCAGAAATTCCCCTAATTGTGAAGTCAAAAGGCAGAAATTCCCTATATGTTGGGGCAAAAAGACAGAAATTCTCCTTATTTTGGGGCAAAACTCAGAAATTCCACTTATTTTGGGTCAAAATTCCAGAAATTTCCCTTATTTTGGCGCAAAATTGCAGAAATTTCACTTATTTTGGGGCAAAATTGCAGAAATTTCACTTATTTCATGGAAAAAAGCAGAAATTTTCTTATTTTAGGGCAAAAAGGAAGAAATTTCCCATATTTTGGGGAAAAAATGCAGAAATTCCCCTTATTTCGAGGAAAAAAGGCTGAAGTTCCCCGTATTTGGGGGCAAAAAGGCAGAAATTTCCCTTATTTTGGGGCAAAATTGCAGAAATTTCACTTATTTCAGTGTAATAAGGCAGAAATTTCCTTATTTTGGGAATAAAAAGACAGAAATTCTTTTTGTTTTGGGGGAAAAGGAAAGAAATTCCACTTATTGGGAGGCAAAAAAGCAGAAATTCCCCATATTTAGAGGTAATAAGGCTGAAATTTTCCTTATTTGGGGGCAAAAGGCAGAAATTTCCCCTTATTTTGGGGCAAAATTGCAGAAATTTCACTTATTTCAGGGTAATAAGTCAGAAATTTTCCTTATTTTGGAGCAAAAAAGACAGAAATTCCCTTTGTTTTGGGGGAAAAAGACAGAAATTCCACTTATTTAGAGGAAAAGAAGCAGAAATTCCCCTTATTTTGGAGCAAAATTGCAGAAATTCCCCTAATTGTGGGGCAAAATAGCAGAAATTCCCTATATGTTGGGGCAAAAAGGCAGAAATTCTCCTTATTTTGAGGCAAAACTCAGAAATTCCACTTATTTTGGGGCAAAATTCCAGAAATTTCCGTATTTGGGGGCAAAATTGCAGAAATTTCATTAATTTTGGGGAAAAATTGCAGAAATTTCACTTATTTCATGGAAAAAGGAGAAATTTTCTTAATTTGGGGCAAAAAGGCAGAAATTTCCAATATTTTGGTGCAAAAATGCAGAAATTCACTTATTTTGAAATAAAAAGTCTGAAATTCCCCGTATTTGGGGGCAAAAAGGCAGAAATTACCCTTATTTTGGGGCAAAATTGCAGAAATTTCACTTATTTCAGGGTAATAAGTCAGAGATTGTTTATATTTTGGAGCAAAAAAGACAGAAATTCCCTTTGTTTTGGGAGAAAAAGACAGAAATTCCACTTATTTAGAGGAAAAGAAGCAGAAATTCCCCTTATTTTGGAGCAAAAATGACGAAATTTCCCTTTTTTATGGCAAAAAGGTATGCATTCTTCTTATTTTCGTACAAAAAGGCAGTAATTCCCTGTATTTTGGAGCAAAATTGCAGAAATTCCCCTAATTGTTAGGCAAAAAAGCAGAAATTTCCTATATGATGGGGCAAAAAGACAGAAATTCTCCTCATTTTGGGTCAAAACTCAGAAATTCCACTTATTTTGGGGCAAAATTCCAGAAATTTCCCTTATTTTGGGGCAAAATTGCAGAAATTTCACTTATTTCAGGGGAAAAAATGAGAAATTTTCTTATTTTGGGGCAAAAAGTCAGAAATTTCTCATATTTTGGGGCAAAAATGCAGAAATTCCCCTTATTTTGAGGTAAAAAGGCTGAAATTCCCCTTATTTGGGGGCAAAAAGTAAAAAATTCGCATTATTTGGGGGCAAAAAGCAGACATTTCCCTTATTTTGTGGAAAATTATAGAAATTTAACTTATTTCAGGGCAAAACGTCAGTAATTTTCCTTTTTTTAGGGCAAAAAGGCAGAAATTCCCAATATTTTGTGGCAAGAATGCAGAAATTCCCCTTATTTTGAGGTAAAAAGGCTGAAATTCCCCTTATTTGGGAGCAAAAAGGCAAAAATTTCCCTTATTTTGGAGCAAAATTGCAGAAATTTCACTTACTTCAGGGTAATAAGTCAGAAATTTTCCTTATTTTGGGGCAAAAAAGACAGAAATTCCCTTTGTTTTTGGGGAAAAAGACAGAAATTCCACTTATTTAAAGACAAAAAAGCAGAAATTCCCCTTATTTTGGAGCAAAAATGAAGAAATTTCCTTTTTATATGGCAAAAATGTATGCATTCTTCTTATTTTCGTACAAAAAGGCAGAAATTCCCCGTATTTTGGAGCAAAATTGCAAAAATTCCCCTAATTGTTGGGCAAAAAAGCAGAAATTCCTTATATGTTGGGGCAAAAAGACAAAAATTCTCCTTATTTTGGGGCAAAACTCAGAAATTCCACTTATTTTGATGCAAAATTCCAGAAATTTCCCTTATTTTGGGGCAAAATTGCAATAATTTCCCTTATTTTGGGGCAAAATTGCAGAAATTTCACCTATTTCAGTGTAATAAGGCAGAAATTTCCTTATTTTGGGAATAAAAAGACAGAAATTCTTTTTGTTTTGGGGGAAAAGGAAAGAAATTCCACTTATTGGGAGGCAAAAATGCAGAAATTCCCCATATTTAGAGGTAATAAGGCTGAAATTTTCTTTATTTGGGGGCAAAAGGCAGAAATTTCCCCTTATTTTGGGGCAAAATTGCAGAAATTTCACTTATTTCAGGGTAATAAGTCAGAAATTTTCCTTATTTTGGGGCAAAAAAGACAGAAATTCCCTTTGTTTTGGGGGAAAAAGACAGAAATTCCACTAATTTAGAGGCAATAAAGCAGAAATTCCCCTTATTTTGGAGCAAAAATGAAGAAATTTCCCTTTTATGGCAATAAGGTAGGCATTCTTCTTATTTTCGGGCAAAAAGGCAGAAATTACCCGTATTTTGGAGCAAAATTGCAGAAATTCCCCTAATTGTGGGGCAAAAAGGCAGAAATTCCCTATATGTTGGGGCAAAAAGGCAGAAATTCTCCTTATTTTGAGGCAAATCTCAGAAATTCCACTTATTTTGGGGCAAAATTCCAGAAATTTCCCTTATTTTGAAGCAAAATTCCAGAAATTTCACTTATTTTGGGGTAAAATTGCAGAAATTTCACTTATTTCATGGAAAAAAGCAGAATTTTTCTTATTTTGGGCAAAAAGGCAGAAATTTCCCATATTTTGGGGCAAGAATGCAGAAATTCCCCTTATTTTGAGGTAAAAATGCTTAAATTCCCATTATTTGGAGGCAAAAATTAAGAAATTCCCATTATTTTGGGGCAAAAAGCAGACATTTACCTTATTTTGGGGAAAAATTTTAGAAATTTAACTTATTTCAGTGCAAAAAGTCCGAAATTTTCTTTATTTTGGGGCAAAAAGGCAGAAATTCCCAATATTTTGTGGCAAGAATGCAGAAATTCCCCTTATTTTGAGGTAAAAAGGCTGAAATTCCCCTTATTTGGGGGCAAAAAGGCAGAAATTTCCCTTATTTTGGGGCAAAATTGCAGAAACTTCACTTACTTCAGGGTAATAAGTCAGAAATTTTCCTTGTTTTGGGGCAAAAAAGACAGAAATTCCCTTTGTTTTGGAGGGAAAATACAGAAATTCCACTTATTTAGAAGCAAAAAAGCAGAAATTCCCCTTATATTGGAGCAAAATTGCAGAAATTTTCCTTTTTTATGGCAAAAATGTATGCATTCTTCTTATTTTTAGGCAAAAAGTCAGAAATTCCCCGTATTTTGGATCAAAATTGCAGAAATTCCTGTAATTGTGAAGCAAAAAGGCAGAAATTCCCTATATGTTGGGGCAAAAAGACAGAAATTCTTCTCATTTTGGGGCAAAACTCAGAAATTCCACTTATTTTGGGGCAAAATTCCAAAAATTTCCTTTATTTTGGCGCAAAATTGCAGAAATTTCACTTATTTTGGGGCAAAATTGCAGAAATTTCACTTATTTCATGGAAAAAAGCAGAAATTTTCTTATTTTGGGGCAAAAAGGCAGAAATTTCCCATATTTTGGGGAAAAAATGCAGAAATTCCCCTTATTTTGAGGTAAAAAGGCTGAAGTTCCCCGTATTTGGGGGCAAAAAGGCAGAAATTTCCCTTATTTTGGGGCAAAATTGCAGAAATTTCACATATTTCAGTGTAATAAGTCAGAAATTTTCCTTATTTTGGGAATAAAAAGACAGAAATTCTTTTTGTTTTGGGGGAAAAGGAAAGAAATTCCACTTACTGGGAGGCAAAAAAGCAGAAATTCCCCATAGAGGTAATAAGGCTGAAATTTTCCTTATTTGGGGGCAAAAGGCAGAAATTTCCCCTTATTTCGGGGCAAAATTGCAGAAATTTCACTTATTTCAGGGTAATAAGTCAGAAATTTTCCTTATTTTGGGGCAAAAAGACAGAAATTCCCTTTGTTTTGGGGGAAAAAGACAGAAATTCCACTAATTTAGAGGCGAAAAAGGAGAAATTCCCCTTATTTTGGAGCAAAAATGAAGAAATTTCCCTTTTTATGGCAAAAAGGTATGCATTCTTCTTATTTTCGGGCAAAAAGGCAGAAATTCCCCGTATTTTGGAGCAAAATTACAGAAATTCCCCTAATTGTGGGGCAAAAAGGCAGAAATTCCCTATATGTTGGGGCAAAAATACAGAAATTCTCCTTATTTTGAGGCAAAACTAAGAAATTCCACTTATTTTGGGGCAAAATTCCAGAAATTTCCGTTATTTTGGGGCAAAATTGCAGAAATTTCACTTATTTCATGGAAAAAAAGCAGAATTTTTCTTATTTTGGGCAAAAGGCAGAAATTTCCCATATTTTGGGGCAAGAATGCAGAAATTTCCCTTATTTTGAGGTAAAAAGGCTGAAATTCCCATTATTTGGGTGCAAAAAGTAAGAAATTCCCATTATTTTGGGGCAAAAAGCAGACATTTCCCTTATTTTGGGGAAAAATTTTAGAAATTTAACTTATTTCAGTGCAAAAAGTCAGAAATTTTCCTTATTTTGGGGCATAAAGGAAGAAATTCCCAATATTTTGTGGCAAGAATGCAGAAATTCCCCTTATTTTGAGGTAAAAAGGCTGAAATTCCCCTTATTTGGGGGCAAAAAGCAGAAATTTCCCTTATTTTGGGGCAAAATTGCAGAAACTTCACTAACTTCAGGGTAATAAGTCAGAAATTTTCTTTGTTTTGGGGCAAAAAAGACAGAAATTCCCTTTGTTTTGGGGGAAAAAGACAGAAATTCCACTTATTTAGGGGCAAAAAAGCAGAAATTACCCTTATATTGGAGCAAAATTGCAGAAATTTATCTTTTTTATGGCAAAAAGGTATGCATTCTTCTTATTTTCGGGCAAAAAGGCAGAAGTTCCCCGTATTTTGGAGCAAAATTGCAGAAATTCCCCTAATTGTGAAGCAAAAAGGCAAAATTCTCTATATGTTGGGGCAAAAAGACAGAAATTCTCCTTATTTTGGGGCAAAACTCAGAAATTCCACTTATTTTGGGGCAAAATTCCAGAAATTTCCCTTATTTTGGGGCAAAATTGCAAATTTCACTTATTTTGGGGCAAAATTGCAGAAATTTCACTCATTTCATGGAAAAAAGCAGAAATTTTCTTATTTTGGGGCAAAAAGGCAGAAATTTCCCATATTTTGGGGAAAAAATGCAGAAATTCCCCTTATTTTGAGGTAAAAAGGCTGAAGATCCCCGTATTTGGGGGCAAAAAGGCAGAAATTTCCCTTATTTTGGGGCAAAATTGCAGAAATTTCACTTATTTCAGTGTAATAAGTCAGAAATTTTCCTTATTTTAGGAATAAAAAGACAGAAATTCTTTTTGTTTTGGGGGAAAAGGAAAGAAATTCCACTTATTGGAAGGCAAAAAAGCAAAAATTCCCCATATTTAGAGATAATAAGGCTGAAATTTTCTTTATTTGAGGGCAAAAGGCAGAAATTTCCCCTTATTTTTGGGCAAAATTGCAGAAATTTCACTTATTTCAGGGTAATAAGTCAGAAATTTTCCTTATTTTGGGGCAAAAAAGACAGAAATTCCCTTTGTTTTTGGGGGGAAAAGACAGAAATTCCACTTATTTAGAGACAAAAAAGCAGAAATTCCCCTTATTTTGGAGCAAAATTGCAGAAATTTCCTTTTTATCGCAAAAAGGTATGCATTCTTCTTATTTTCGGGCAAAAAGGCAGAAATTCCCCATATTTTGGAGCAAAATTGCAGAAATTCCCCTATTGTGGGGCAAAAAGGCAGAAATTCCCTATATGTTGGGGCAAAAAAACAGAAATTGTCCTTATTTTGGGGCAAAACACAGAAATTCCACTTATTTTGGGGGAAAATTCCAGAAATTTCCCTTATTTTGGGTCATAATTGCAGAAATTTCACTCATTTTGGGGCAAAATTGCAGAAATTTCAATTATTTCAGGGCAAAGAAGCAGAAATTTCTTTTATTATGTTACAAAATAGCAGAAATTTTTCTTATTTTGTGCAAAAAGGCAGAAATTTCACATATTTTGGGTCAAAAATGCAGAAATTCTCCTTATTTTGAGGTAAAAAGGCTGAAAATCCCCTTATTTGGGGGGAAAAGTAAGAAATTCCCCTTATTTTGGGGCAAAAAGCAGACATTTCCATTATTTTGGGGAAAAAATTTAGAAATTTAACATATTTCAGGGCAAAAAGTCAGAAATTTTCCTTATTTTGGGGCAAAAAGGCAGAAATTCTTAATCGTTTGTGGCAAAAATACAGAAATTCCTATTATTTTGAGGTAAAAAGGCTGAAATTCTTCATATTTGGGTGCCAAAAGGCAGAAATTTCCATTATTTTGGGGCAACATTTCAGAAATTATACTTACTTCAGGGTAATAAGTCAGAAATTTTCCTTATTTTGGGGCAAAAAAGACAGAAATTCCCTTTGTTTTGGGGGAAAAAGACGGAAATTCCACTAATTTAGAGGCAAAAAAGCAGAAATTCCCCTTATTTTGGAGCAAAAATAAAGAAATTTCCCTTCTTATGGGAAAAAGGTATGCATTCTTCTTATTTTCGGGCAAAAAGGCAGAAATTCTCTGTATTTTGGAGCAAAATTACAGAAATTCTTCTAATTGTGGGGCAAAAAGGCAGAAATTCCATATATGTTGGGGCAAAAAGACAGAAATTCTCCTTATTTTGGGTCAAAACTCAGAAATTCCACTTATTTTGGGGCAAAATTCCAATAATTTCACTTATTTTGAGGCAAAATTGCGGAAATTTCACTTATTTCAGGGTAATAAGACAGAAATTTTCCTTATTTTGGGGCAAAATAGACAGATATTCCCTTTGTTTTGGGGTAAAAAGACAGAAATTCCACTTATTTAGAGGCATAAAAGCAGAAATTCCCCTTATTTTGGAGCAAAAGTGAAGAAATTTCCCTTTTTTATGGCAAAAAATTATGCATTCTTATTATTTTCGGGCAAAAAGACAGAAATTCCTTGTATTTTGGGGGAAAAATGCAGAAATTCCCCTTATTTTGAGGTAAAAAGGCTGAAATTACTCCTATTTGAGGGCAAAAAGGCAGAAATTTCCCTAATTTTGAGGAAAAATTGCAGAAATTTAACTTATTTCAGGGTAGTAATTCAGAAATTTTCCTTATTTTGCGGCAAAAAAGACAGAAATTCCCTTTGTTTTGGGGGAAAAAGACAGAAATTCCACTTATTTATAGGCAAAAAAGGAGAAATTCCCCCTTATTTTGGAGCAAAAAAGAAGAAATTTCCCTTTTTTTGTGGCAAAAGGTATACATTCCACTTATTTTGGGCTAAAAATCAGAAATTCCCCGTATTTTGGAGCAAAATTGCAGAAATTCCGCTAATTGTGGTGCAAAAAGGCAGAAATTCCCTATATGTTAGGGCAAAAAGACAGAAATTCTCCTTATTTTGGGGCAAAAGTCAGAAATTCCACTTATTTTGGGGCAAAATTCCAGAAAATTCCTTTATTTTCGGGCAAAATTGCAGCAATTTCACTTATTTTGGGGCAAAATTGCAGAAATTTCACTTATTTCAGAAAAAAGCAGAAATTTTCTTATTTTGGGGAAAAAAGGCAGAAATTTTTTTTTATTTTGGTACAAAATTGCAGAAATTTTTCTTATTTTGGGGCCAAGAGGCAGATATTTCCCATATTTTGGAGCATAAATGCAGAAATTCCCTTTATTTTGAGGAAAAAAGGCTCAAATTCCCCTAATTTGGAGGCAAAAGGCAGAAATTTCTCTTTTTTTGGGGCAAAATTGCAGAAACATCATTTATTTCAGGGTAATAAGTAAGAAATTTTCCTTATTTTTGGGCAAAAAAGACAGAAATTCTCTTTGTTTTGGGGGAAAAAGACAGAAATTCCACTTATTTAGAGGCAAAACAGCAGAAATTCCCCTTATTTTGGAGCAAAAATGAAGAAATTTCCCTTTATTATGGCAAAAAGTTATGCATTCTTTTTATTTTCGGGCAAAAAGGCAGAAATTCCCCGTATTTTGGAGCAAAATTTCAGAAATTCCCCTAATTGTGGGGCAAAAGGCAGAAATTTTCTATATGTTGGGGCAAAAAGACAGAAATTCTCCTTATTTTGGGGCAAAACTCAGAAATTTCACTTATTTTGGGGCAAAATTCCAGAAATTTCCCTTATTTTGGGGCAAAATTGCAGAAATTTCAATTATTTTGGGGCGAAATTGCAGAAATTTCACTTATTTCAGGGAAAAAATGCAGAAATTTTATTTTGAGGCAAAAAGGCAGAAATTTCTTTTATTTTGGTACAAAATTGCAGAAATTTTTCTTATTTTGGGCAAAAAGGCAGAAATTTCCCATATTTTGGGGCAAAAATGCAAAACTTCCTTTTATTTTGAGGTAAAAAGGATGAAATTCCTCTTATTTGGTGGCAAAAAGTAAGAAATTGCCATTATTTTGGTGCCAAAAGCAGACATTTCCATTATTTTCAGGAAAAATTTTAGAAATTTAACTTATTTAAGGGCAAAAAGTCAGAAATTTTCCTTATTTTGGGGCAGAAAGGCAGAAATTCCTAATATTTTGTAGCAAAAATGCAGAAATTCCCCTTATTTTGAGGTAAAAAGGCTGAAATTCCCCTTATTTGGGGGAAAAAAGGCAGAAATTTCCCTTATTTTGGGGCAAAATTGCAAAAATTTCACTTACTTCAAAGTAATAAGTCAGAAATTTTCCTTATTTTGGGGTAAAAAAAACAGAAATTCCCTTTGTTTTGGGGGAGAAAGAGAGAAATTCCACTAATTTAGAGGCAAAAAAGCAGAAATTCCCCTTATTTTGGAGCAAAAATGAAGAAATTTCCCTTTTTATGGCAAAAAAGTATGCATTCTTCTTACTTTCGGCAAAAAGGCAGAAATTCCTCGTATTTTAGAGCAAAATTGCAGAAATTCCCTTAATTGTAGGGGAAAAAGGCAGAAATTCCCTATATGTTGGGGCAAAAAGGTAGAAATTCTTATATTGGGGCAAAACTCAGAAATTCCACTTATTTTTGGGCAAAATTCCAGAAATTTCCCTTATTTTGTGGCAAAAAGGCAGAAATTCCTAATATTTTGTGGCAAAAATGCAGAAATTCCCCTTATTTTGGGGTAAAAAGGCTGAAATTCCCCTCATTTGGGGGCAAAAAAGCATAAATTTTTTCTTATTTTGAGGCAAATTTGCAGAAATTTCACTTATTTCAGGGTAATAATCAGAAATATTCCTTATTTTGGGCCAAAAAGGACAGAAATTCCCTTTGTTTTGAAGGAAAAAGACAGAAATTCTACTTATTTAGAAGCAAAAAACAGAAATTCCCCTTATTTTGGAGCAAAAATGAAGAAGTTTCATTTTTTATAGCAAAAAGTTATGCATTCTTCTTATTTTCCAGCAAAAAGGTAGAAATTTTCTGTATTTTGGAGCAAAATTGCAGAAATTCCTCTAATTGTGGGGCAAAAAGGCAGAAATTCCCTATATGTTGGGGCAAAATGAAAGAAATTCTCCTTATTTTGGGGCAAAACTCAGAAATTCCACATATTTTGGGGCAAAATTCCAGAAATTTCCCTTATTTTGTGGCAAAATTGCAGAAATTTCACTTATTTTGGGGCAAAATTGTAGAAATTTCACTTATTTCAGAAAAAAAAGCAGAAATTTTTTTATTTTGGGGCAAAAAGGCAGAAATTTCTTTTATATTGGTACAAAATTTCAGAAATTTTTCTTATTTTGGGGCAAAAATGCAGAAATTTCCGATATTTTGGGGAAAAATGCAGAAATTCCCAGTATCTTGAGGTAAAAAGGCTGAAATTCCCCTTATTTGGGGGCAAAAAGGCAGAAATTTCCCTTATTTTGAAGCAAAATTTCAGAAATTTCACTTATTTCAGGGTAATAAGTAAGAAATTTTCCTTATTTTGGGGCAAAAAAGACAGAAATTTCCTTCGTTTTTAGGGGAAAAAGACAGAAATTCCACATTTTTGGAGGCAAAAAAGCAGAAATTCCTTTTATTTTGGAGCAAAAATGAAGAAATTTCCCTTTTTTGTGGCAAAAGGTATACATTCCCCTTATTTTCAGGCTAAAAAGCAGAAATTCCTTTTATTTTGGAGCAAAATTGCAGAAATTCCCCTAATTGTGGGGCAAAAAGGCAGAAATTCCCTATATGTTAGGGCAAAAAGACAGAAATTCTCATTATTTTGGGGCAAAACTCTGAAATTCCACTTATTTTGGGGCAAAATTCCAGAAATTTACCTTATTTTGGGGCAAAATTGCAGAAATTTCACTTATATTGGGGCAAAATTGCAGAAATTTCACTTATTTTGGGGCAAAATTGCAGAAATTTCACTTATTTCTGGGAAAAAAGGCAGAAATTTTCCTTATTTTTGGGCAAAATGCAGAAATTCCTAATATTTTGTGACAAAAATGCAGAAATTCGCCTTATTTTGAGGTAAAAAGGCTGAAATTTCCCTTCTTTGGGAGCAAATGGCAGAAATTTCTTTTATTTTGGGGCAAAATTTCAGAAATTTCACTTATTAGAGGGAAATAAGTCAGAAATTTTCCTTAATTTGGGGCAAAAAAGACAGAAATTCTCTTTGTTTTGGGGGAATAAGACAAAAATTCCACTTATTTAGAGGCAAATAAGCAGCAATTCCCCTTATTTTGGAGCAAAATTGCAGAAATTTCCCTTTTTTATGGCAAAAACGTATGCATTCTTTTTATTTTCGGGCAAAAGGCAGAAATTCCTCGTATTTTTGAGCAAAATTGCAGAAATTCCCCTAATTTTGGGGCAAAAAGGCAGAAATTCCCTAAATGTTGGGGCAAAAAGACAGAAAGTCTCCTTATTTTAGGGCAAAACTCAGAATTTCCACTTATTATGGGGCATAATTCCAGAAATTTCCCTTATTTTGGGGCAAAATTGCATAAATTTCACTTATTTTGGGGCAAAATATCAGAAATTTCACTTATTTCATGGAAAAAAACAGAAATTTTCTTATTTTGGCGCAAAAGGCAGAAATTTCCCATTATTTGGGGCAAAAATGCAGAAATTCCTTTTATTTTGAGGTAAAAAGGCTGAAATTCCCCTTATTTGGGGGCAAAAAGGCAGAAATTTCCCTTATTTTGGGGCAAAATTGCAGAAATTTCACTTATTTCAGGGTAATAAGTCAGAAATTTTCCTTATTTTGGGGCAAAAAAGACAGAAATTCCCTTTGTTTTGGGGTAAAAGGACAGAAATTCCACTTATTAAGAGGCATAAAAGCAGAAATTCCCCTTATTTTGGAGCAAAAATGAAGAAATTTCCCTTTTTTATGGCAAAAAGTTATGCATTCTTTTTATTTTCGGGCAAAAAGGCACAAATTCCCCGTATTTTGGAGCAAAATTTCAGAAATTACCCTAAATGTGGGGCAAAAAGGCAGAAATTCCCTATATGTTGGGGCAAAAAGACAGAAATTCTCCTTATTTTGGGGCAAAACTCAGAAATTTCACTTATTTTGTGGCAAAATTCCAGAAATTTCCCTTATTTTGGGGCAAAATTGCAGAAATTTCACTTATTTTGCGGCGAATTGCAGAAATTTCACTTATTTCAGAAAAAAAAGCAGAAATTTTTTTATTTTGGGGCAAAAAGGCAGAAATTTCTTTTATTTTGGTACAAAATTGCAGAAATTTTTCTTATTTTGGGCAAAAAGGCAGAAATTTCCCATATTTTGGGGCAAAAATGAAAAAATTCTTTTTATTTTGAGGTAAAAATGCTGAAATTCCTCTTATTTGGGGTCAAAAAGTAAGAAATTCCCATTATTTTGGTCCCAAAAGCAGACATTTCTCTTATTTTCAGGAAAAATTTTAGGAATTTAACTTATTTCAGGGAAAAAAGTCAGAAATTTTCCTTATTTTGGGGCAGAAAGGCAGAAATTCCTAATATTTTGTGGCAAAAATGCAGGAATTCCCCTTATTTTGAGGTAAAAAGGCTGAAATTCCCCTTATTTGGGGACAAAAAGGCAGAAATTTCCCTTATTTGGGGCAAAATTGCAGAAATTTCATTTACTTCAAAGTAATAAGTCAGAAATTTTCCTTATTTTGGGGTAAAAAAGACAGAAATTCCCTTTGTTTTGGGGGAGAAAGAGAGAAATTCCACTAATTTAAAGGCAAAAAAGCAGAAATTCCCCTTATTTTGGAGCAAAAATGAAGAAATTTCCCTTTTTATGGCAAAAAGGTATGCATTCTTCTTATTTTCGGGCAAAAAGGCAGAAATTCCTCGTATTATAGAGCAAAATTGCAGAAATTCTCCTAATTGTGGGGCAAAAAGGCAGAAATTCCCTATATGTTGGGGCAAAAAGGCAGAAATTCTCTTTATTTTGGGGCAAAACTCAGAAATTCCACTTATTTTGGGACAAAATAGAAATTTTCATTATTTTGGGGCAAAAAGGCAGAAATTCCTAATATTTTGTGGCAAAAATGCAGAAATTCCCCTTATTTCGAGGTAAAAAGGCTAAAATTCCTTTTATTTGGGGGCAAAAAAGCAGAAATTTTTTCTTATTTCGGGGCAAAATTGCAGAAATTTCACTTATTTCAGGGTAATAATCAGAAATATTCCTTATTTTGGGCCAAAAAGACAGAAATTCCCTTTGTTTTGGAGGAAAAAGACAGAAATTCTACTTATTCAGAAGCAAAAAAGCAGAAATTCCCCTTATTTTGGAGCAAAAATGAAGAAATTTCCCTTTTTTATAGCAAAAAGTTATGCATTCTTCTTATTTTCCAGCAAAAAGGCAGAAATTTTCCGTATTTTGGAGCAAAATTGCAGAAATTCCCCTAATTGTGGGGCAAAAAGGCAGAAATTCCCTATATGTTGGGGCAAAAAGACAGAAATTCTCCTTATTTTGGGGCAAAACTCAGAAATTCCACTTATTTTGGGGCAAAATTCCAGAAATTTCCTTTATTTTGTGGCAAAATTGCAGAAATTTCACTTATTTTGGGGCAAAATTGTAGAAATTTCACTTATTTCAGAAAAAAAAGCAGAAATTTTCTTATTTTGGGGCAAAAAAGCAGAAATTTCTTTTATCTTGGTACAAAATTGCAGAAATTTTTTTATTTTGGGGCAAAAAGTCAGAAATTTCCGATATTTTGGGGCAAAAATGCAGAAATTCCCATTATCTTGAGGTAAAAAGGCTGAAATTCCTCTTATTTGGGTGCAAAAAGGCAGAAATTTCCCTTATTTTGAAGGAAAATTTCAGAAATTTCACTTACTTCAGGGTAATAAGTCAGAAATTTTCCTTATTTTGGGGCATAAAAGACAGAAATTTCCTTTGTTTTTAGGGGAAAAAGACAGAAATTCCACATTTTTGGAGGCAAAAAAGCAGAAATTCCTATTATTTTAGAGCAAAAATGAAGAAATTTCCCTTTTTTTGTGGCAAAAGGTATACATTCCCCTTATTTTCAGGCTAAAAAGCACAAATTCCCTTTATTTTGGAGCAAAATTGCAGAAATTCCCCTAATTGTGGGGCAAAAAGGCAGAAATTCCCTATATGTTAGCGCAAAAAGACAACAATTCCCCTTATTTTGGGGCAAAACTCTGAAATTCCACTTATTTTGGGGCAAAATTCCAGAAATTTCCCTTATTTTGGGTCAAAATTGCAGAAATTTTCACTTTTTTGGGGCAAAATTGCAGAAATTTCACTAATTTTGGGGCAAAATTGCAGAAATTTCACTTATTTCAGGGAAAATAGGCAGAAATTTTCCTTATTTTTGGGAAAAATGCAGAAATTCCTAATATTTTGTGACAAAAATGCAGAAATTCCCCTTACTTTGAGGTAGAAAGGCTGAAATTCCCCTTATTTGGGGGCAAAAAGGCAGAAATTCCCTATATGTTCGGGCAAAAAGGCAGAAATTCTCTTTATTTTGGGGCAAAACTCAGAAATTTCACTTATTTTGGGGCAAAATAGAAATTTTCATTATTTTGGGGCAAAAAGGCAGAAATTCCTAATATTTTGTGGCAAAAATGCAAAATTTCCCCTTATTTCGAGGTAAAAAGGCTAAAATTCCTTTTATTTGGTGGCAAAAAAGCAGAAATTTTTTCTTATTTCGGGGCAAAATTGCAGAAATTTCACTTATTTCAGGGTAATAATCAGAAATATTCCTTATTTTGGGGCAAAAAGACAGAAATTCCCTTTGTTTTGGGGGAAAAAGACAGAAATTCTACTTATTCAGAAGCAAAAAAGCAGAAATTCCCCTTATTTTGGAGCAAAAATGAAGAAATTTCCCTTTTTTATAGCAAAAAGTTATGCATTCTTCTAATTTTCCAGCAAAAAGGCAGAAATTTTCCGTATTTTGGAGCAAAATTTCAGAAATTCCCCTAATTATGAGGCAAAAAGGCAGAAATTCCCTATATGTTGGGGCAAAAAGACAGAAATTCTCCTTATTTTGGGGCAAAACTAAGAAATTCCACTTATTTTGGGGCAAAATTCCAGAAATTTCCTTTATTTTGGGGCAAAATTGCAGAAATTTCACTTATTTTGGGGCAAAATTGTAGAAATTTCACTTATTTCAGAAAAAAAAGCAGAAATTTTCTTATTTTGGGGCAAAAAGGCAGAAATTTCTTTTATCTTGGTACAAAATTGCAGAAATTTTTTTATTTTGGGGCAAAAAGACAGAAATTTCCGATATTTTGGGGCAAAAATGCAGAAATTCCCATTATCTTGAGGTAAAAAGGCTGAAATTCCCCTTATTTGGGGGCAAAAAGGCAGAAATTTCCCTTATTTTGAAGGAAAATTTCAGAAATTTCACTTACTTCAGGGTAATAAGTCAGAAATTTTCCTTATTTTGGGGCAAAAAAGACAGAAATTTCCTTTGTTTTTAGGGGAAAAAGACAGAAATTCCACATTTTTGGAGGCAAAAAAGCAGAATTTTCTATTATTTTGGAGCAAAAATGAAGAAATTTCCCTTTTTTTGTGGCAAAAGGTATACATTCCCCTTATTTTCAGGCTAAAAAGCAGAAATTCCCTTTATTTTGGAGCAAAATTGCAGAAATTCCCCTAATTGTGGGGCAAAAAGGCAGAAATTCCCTATATGTTAGCGCAAAAAGACAACAATTCTCCTTATTTTGGGGCAAAACTCTGAAATTCCACTTATTTTGGGGCAAAATTCCAGATATTTCCCTTATTTTGGGTCAAAATTGCAGAAATTTTCACTTATTTTGGGGCAAAATTGCAGAAATTTCACTAATTTTGGGGCAAAATTGCAGAAATTTCATTATTTCAGGGAAAATAGGCAGAAATTTTCTTTATTTTTAGGCAAAATGCAGAAATTCCTAATATTTTGTGACAAAAATGCAGAAATTACTTTTATTTTGAGGTAGAAAGGCTGAAATTCCCCTTATTTGGGGGGAAAAAGGCAGAAATTTCTATTATTTTGGGGCAAAATTGCAGAAATTTCACTTATTTCAGAGTAATAAGTCAGAAATTTTCCTTATTTTGGGGCAAAAAAGACAGAAATTCTTTTTGTTTTGGGGGAATAAGACAGAAATTCCACTTATTTAGAGGCAAAAAAGCAGCAATTCCCCTTATTTTGGAGCAAAATTGCAGAAATTTCCCTTTTTTATGGCAAAAAGGTATGCATTCTTCTTATTTTCGGACAAAAGGCAGAAATTCCTCGTATTTAGGAGCAAAATTGCAGAAATTCCCCTAATTTTGGGGCAAAAAGGCAGAAATTCCCTATATGTTGGGGCAAAAAGACAGAAAGTCTCCTTATTTTGGGGCAAAACTCAGAAATTCCACTTATTTTGGGGCAAAATTTCAGAAATTTCACTTATTTCATGGAAAAAAGCAGAAATTTTCTTATTTTGGGGCAAAAGGCAGAAATTTCCCATATTTTGGCGCAAAATTGCAGAAATTTCACTTATTTAAGGGTAAAAAGTCAGAAATTTTCCTTATTTTGGGGCAAAAAAGACAGAAATTCCCTTTGTTTTTCGGGAAAAGGACAGAAATTTCCCTTATTTAGAGGCAAAAAAGCAGAAATTCCCCTTATTTTGGAGCAAAAATGAAGAAATTTCCCTTTTTTATGGCAAAAAGTTATGCATTCTTCTCATTTTCGGACAAAAAGGCAGAAATTCCCCGTATTTTAAAGCAAAATTGCTGAAATTCCCCTAATTGTTGGGCAAAAATGCAGAAATTTCCTATATGTTGGGGCAAAAAGACAGAAATTCTCCTTATTTTGGGGCAAAACTCAGAAATTACACTTATTTTGGAGCAAAATTGCAGAAATTTCAATTATTTCAAAAAAAGCAGAAATTTTCTTATTTTGGGGCAAAAAGGCAGAAATTTTTTTTTTATTTTTGTACAAAATTGCAGAAATTTTTCTTATTTTGGGGCCAAAAGGCAGAAATTTCCCATATTTTGGGGCAAAAATGTAGAAATTCCCTTTATTTTGAGGTAAAAAGGCTCAAATTCCCCTTATTTGGAGGCAAAAAGTCAGAAATTTCTCTTATTTTGGGGCAAAATTTCAGAAACTTCATCTATTTCAGGGTAATACGTCAGAAATTTTCTTTATTTTGGGGCCAAAAAATAGAAATTCTCTTTGTTTTGGGCGAAAAAGACAGAAATTCCACTTATTTAGAGGCAAAAAAGCAGAAATTCCCCTTATTTTGGAGCAAAAATGAAAAAATTTCCCTTTTTTATGGCAAAAAATTATGCATTCTTTTATTTTCGGGCAAAAAGGCAGAAATTCCTCGTATTTTGGAGCAAAATTTCAGAAATCTCCTAATTGTGGGGCAAAAAGGCAGAAATTCCCTATATGTTGGCGCAAAAAGACAGAAATTCTCCTATTTTGGGGCAAAACTCAGAAATTCCACTTATTTTGGGGCAAAATTCCAGAAATTTCCCTTATTTTGGGACAAAATAGCAGAAATTTCACTTATTTTGGAGCAAAATTGCAGAAATTTCACTTATTTCAGGGAAAAAAATGCAGAAATTTTCTTATTTTGAGGCAAAAAGGAAGAAATTTCTTTTATTTTGGTACAAAATTGCAGAAATTTTTCTTATTTTGGGCAAAAAGGCAGAAATTTACCATATTTTTGGGCAAAAATGCAGAAATTCCTTTTATTTTGAGGTAAAAAGGCTGAAATTCCTATTATTTGGGGGCAAAAAGTAAGAAATTCCCATTATTTTGGTGCCAAAAACAGACATTTCCCTTATTTTCGGGAAAAATTTTAGAAATTTAACTTATTTCAGAGCAAAAAGTCAGATATTTTCCTTATTTTGGGGCAGAAAGGTAGAAATTCCTAATATTTTGTGGCAAAAATGCTGAAATCCCCCTTATTTTGAGGTAAAAAGGCTGAAATTCCCCTTATTTGGGGGCAAAAAGGCAGAAATTTCCCTTATTTTGGGGCAAAATTGCAGAAATTTCACTTACTTCAAAGTAATAAGTCAGAAATTTTCCTTATTTTGGGGTAAAAAAGACAGAAATTCCTTTTGTTTTAGGGAAA
This sequence comes from Micromys minutus, assembly GCF_963924665.1. Lineage (NCBI taxonomy): Eukaryota > Metazoa > Chordata > Mammalia > Rodentia > Muridae > Micromys > Micromys minutus. Next base: position 46,080 of record NW_027667454.1, read on the forward strand.
AAGACAGAAATTCCACTTATTTAGAGGAAAAAAGCAGAAATTCCCCTTATTTTGGAGCAGAAATGAAGAAATTTCCCTTTTTATGGCAAAAAGGTATGCATTCTTCTTATTTTCGGGCAAAAAGGCAGAAATTCACCGTATTTTATAGCAAAATTGCAGAAATTCCCCTAATTGTGGGGGAAAAAGGCAGAAATTCCCTATATGTTGGATCAAAAAGACAGAAATTCTCTTTATTTTGGGGCATAACTCAGAAATTCCACTTATTTTGGCAAAATTCCAGAAATTTCCTTTCTTTTCGGGCAAAAAGGCAGAAATTCCTAATATTTTGTAGCAAAAATGCCAAAATTCTCCTTATTTTGAGGTAAAAAGGAGGAAATTCCCTTTATTTGGGGGCAAAAAAGGAGAAATTTCCATTATTTTGGGGCAAAATTGCAGAAATTTCACTTACTTCAAAGTAATAAGTCAGAATTCTATATATTTTGGGGCAAAAAAGACAGAAATTCTTTTTGTTTTGGGGGAGAAAGACAGAAGTTCCACTTATTTAGAGGCAAAAAGCAGAAATTCCCCTTATTTTGGAGCAAAAATGAAGAAATTTCCCTTTTTATGGCAAAAAGGTATGCATTATTCTTATTTTCGGGCAAAAAGGCAGAAATTCCTCGTATTTTAGAGCAAAATTGCAGAAATTCCCCTAATTGTCGGGCAAAAAGGCAGAAATTCCCTATATGTTGGGGCAAAAAGGCAGAAATTCTCCAAATTATGGGGCAAAACTCAGAAATTCCACTTATTTTGGGGCAAAATACAGAAATTTCCCTTATTTTGGGGCAAAAATTCAGAAATTCCTAATATTTTGTGGCAAAAATGCAGAAATTCCCTTTATTTTGAGGTAAAAAGGCTGAAATTCCCCTTATTTGGGGGCCAAAAAGACCGAAATTCTCCTTATTTTAGGGCAAAACTTAGAAATTCCACTTATTTTGAGGCAAAATTCCAGAAATTTCCTTTATTTTGAAGCAAAATTGCAGAAATTTCACTTATTTTGGGGCAAAATTGCAGAAATTTCACTTATTTCATGGAAAAAAGCAGAAATTTTCTTATTTTTGAGCAAAAAGGCAGAAATTTCTCATATTTTGTGGCAAAAATGCAGAAATTCCCCTTATTTTGAGGTAAAAAAGCTAGAATTCCCCTTATTTGGGTGCAAAAAGGCAGAAATTTCTTTTTTTTTTTTTGGGAAAAAAATGCAGAAATTTCACTTATTTCAGGGTAATAAGTCAGACATTTTTCTTATTTTGCGGCAAAAAAGAGTGAAATTCTTTTTGTTTTGTGGGAAAAAGAAAGAAATTTTACTTATTTAGAGGCAATAAAGCAGAAATTCCCCTTATTTTGGAGCAAAAATGAAGAAATTTCCCTTTTTTATGGCAAAAAAGAATGCATTCTTCTTATTTTCAGGCAAAAAGGCAGAAATTTCCCGTATTTTGGAGCAAAATTGCAGCAATTCCCTTAAATGTGGGGCCAAAAGGCAGAAATTCCCTATATGTTGGGGCAAAAAGACAGAAATTCTTCTTATTATGGGGCAAAACTCAGAAATTTCACATATTTAGGGGCAAAATTCCAGAAATTTTTCTTATTTTGGAGAAAAATTGCAGAAATTTCACTTATTTTAGGGCAAAATTGCAGAAATTTCACTTATTTCAGGGAAGAAAGGCAGAAATTTTCCTGATTTTGGGGCAAAAATGCAGAAATTCCTAATATTATGTGGCAAAAATGCAGAAATTCCCCTTATTTTGAGGTAAAAAGGCTGAAATTTCCCTTATTTAGGGGCAGAAAGGCAGAAATTTCTCTTATTTTGGGGCAAAATTGATGAAATTTCACTATTTTCAGTGTAATAAGTCAGAAATTTTGCTTATTTTGGGGCAAAAATGACAGAAATTTTCTTTGTTTTGAGGGAAAAAGACAGAAATTCCACTTATTTAGAGGCAAAAAAGCAGAAATTCCCCTTATTTTGGAGCAAAAATGAAGAAATTTCACTTTTTTGTGGCAAAAGGTATAAATTCCCCTTATTTTCGGGCTAAAAAGCAGAAATTCCCCGTATTTTGGAGCAAAATTGTAGAAATTCCCCTAATTGTGGTGCAAAAAGGCAGAAATTCCCTATATGTTAGGGCAAAGAGACAGAAATTCTCCTTATTTTGGGGCAAAACTCAGAAATTCCACTTATTTTGGGGCAAAATTCCAGAAATTTCCCTTATTTTGGGGCAAAATTGGAGAAATTTCCCTCATTTTGGGGCAAAATTTCAGAAATTTCACTTATTTCAGGGTAATAATTCAGAAATTTTCTTTATTTTGGGGCCAAAAAGACAGAAATTCCCTTTTTTGGGGGGGAAAAGAGAGAAATTTTACTTATTTAGAGGCAAAAAAGCAGAAATTCCCCTTATTTTGGAGCAAAATTGCAGAAATTTCTCTTTTTTATGGCAAAAAGGTATGCATTCTTCTTATTTTCGAGCAAAAAGGCAAAAATTCCCTGAATTTTGGAGCAAAATTGCAGAAATTCCCCTAATTGTGGGGCAAAAAGGCAAAATTTCCCTATATGTTGGGGCAAAAAGACAGAAATTCTCCTTATTTTGGGGCAAAACTCAAAAATTCCACTTATTTTTGGGCAAAATTCCAGAAATTTCCCTTATTTTGGGGCAAAATTGCAGAAATTTCACTTATTTTGGGGCAAATTTGCAGAAATTTTACTTATTTTGGGGCAAAACTGCAGAAATTTCACTTATTTCAGTGAAAAAAGGCAGAAATTTTCCTTATTTTGGGGCAAAAAGGCAGAAATTCCTAATATTTTGTGGCAAAAATGCAGAAATTCCCCATATTTCGAGGTAAAAAGGCTGAAATTCCACTTATTTGGGGGCAAAAAGGCAGAAATTTTTCTTATTTTGGGGCAAAATTGCAGAAATTTCACTTACTTCAGGGTAATAAGTCAGAATTTTTCTTTATTTGGGGCAAAAAAGACAGAAATTTCCTTCGTTTTGGGGGAAAAATACAGAAATTCCACTTATTTAGAGGCAAAAAAGCAGAAATTACCCTTATTTTTGAGCAAAAATGAAGAAATTTCCTTTTTATGGCAAAAAGATATGCATTCTTCTTACTTTCGGGCAAAAAGGCAGAAATTCCCTGTATTTTGGAGCAAAATTGCAGAAATTCCCCTAATTGTGGGGCAAAAAGGCAGAAATTCTTTATATGTTGGGGCCAAAAGACAGAATTTCTCCTTATTTTGGGGCAAAACTCAGTAATTCCACTTAGTTTGGGTCAAAATTCCAGAAATTTCCCTTATTTTGGGGCAAAATTGCAGAAATTTCACTTATTTCAGGGAAAAAAAGCAGAAATTTTTTTATTTTGGGGCAAAAAGGCAGAAATTAATAATATTTTGTGGCAAAAATGCAGAAATTCTCTTTATTTTGAGGTAAAAAGGCTGAAATTCCCCTTATTTGTGGGCAAAAAGGCAGAAATTTCTCTTATTTTGAGGCAAAATTGCAGAAATTTCACTTACTTCAGGGTATTAAGTCAGAATTTTTCCGTATTTTGGTGCAAAAATACAAAAATTCCCTTTGTTTTGGGAAAAAAAGACAGAAATTCCACTTATTTAGAGGCAAAAAAGCAGAAATTCCCCTTATTATGGAGCAAAAATGAAGAAATTTCCCTTTTTTATGGCAAAAAGTTATGCATTCTTTATATTTTCAGGCAAAAAGGCAGATATTCCCCATATTTTGGAGCAAAATTGAAGAAATTCCCCTAATTTTTGGGCAAAAAGGCAGAAATTGCCTATATGTTGGGGCAAAAAGACAGAAATTTTCTTTATTTTGGGGCAAAACTCAGAAATTCCACTTATTTTGGGGCAAAATTCCAGAAATTTTCCTTATTTTGGGGCAAAATTGCAGAAATTTCACTTATTTTGGGGCAAAATTGCAGAAATTTCACTTATTTTGGGGCAAAATTGCAGAAATTTCACTTATTTCAGAGAAAAAAGGCAGAAATTTTCCTTATTTTGGGGCAAAAAGCAGATATTCCTAATATTTTGTGGCAAAAATGCAGAAATTCCCCTTATTTTGAGGTAAAAAGGCTGAAATTCGCATTATTTTGGGGCAAAAAGGCAGAAATTTCCCTAATTTTGGAGAAAAAGTACAGGAATTTCACTTACTTCAGGGTAATAAGTCAGAATTTTTTCTTATTTTGGGGCAAAAAAGACAGAAATTCCTTTTGTTTTGGGAGAAAAAGACAGAAATTCCACTTATTTAGAGGCAAAAAAGCAGAAATTCCCCTTATTTTGGAGCAAAAATGAAGAAATTTCTCTTTTTTATGGCAAATAGGTATGCATTCTTCTTATTTTCGGGCAAAAAGGAAGAAATTCTCGGTATTTTGGAGCAAAATTGCAGAAATTCCCCTAATTGTGGGGCAAAAAGGCAGAAATTGCCTATATCTTAGGGCAAAAAAACAGAAATTCTCCATTTTTTGGGGCAAAACTCAGAAATTCCACTTATTTTGGGGCAAAATTCCAGAAATTTCCCTTATTTTGGGGCAAAATTGCAGACATTTCACTTATTTTGGGGCAAAATTGCAGAAATTTCACTTATTTCAGGGAAAAAAAGCAGAAATTTTCTTATTTTGGGGCAAAAAGGCAGAAATTCCTAATACTTTGTGGCAAAAATGCAGAAATTCCCCTTATTTTAAGGTAAAAAGACTGAAATTCCCCTTATTTGGGGGCAAAAAGGCAGAAATTTCCCTTACTTTGAGGTAAAATTGAAGAAATTTCACTTACTACAGGGTAATAAGTCAGAATTTTTCCTTATTTTAGGGCAAAAAAGACAGAAATTCCCTTTGTTTTGAGGGAAAAAGACAGAAATTCCACTTATTTAGAGGCAAAAAAATAGAAATTCCCTTTATTTTGAAGCAAAAGAGAAGAAATTACATTTTTGATGGCAAAAAGGTATGCATTCTTCTTATTTTCGGGCAAAAAGGCAGAAATTCCCCATCTTTTGGAGCAAAATTGCTGAAATTCCCCTAATTGTGGGGCAAAAAGGCATAAATTTCCTATATGTTGGGGCAAAAAGACAGAAATTCTCCTTATTTTGAAGCAAAACTCAGAAATTCCTCTTATTTTGAAGCAAAATTCCAGAAATTTCCCTTATTTTAGGACAAAATTGCAGAAATTTCACTTATTTTGGGGCAAAATTGCAGAAATTTCAATTATTTCATGGAAAAAAAGCAGAAATTTTCTTATTTTGGGGCAAAAAGGAAGAAATTCCTAATATTTTGTGGCAAAAATGCGGAAATTCCCCTTATTTTGAGGTAAAAAGGCTGAAATTCCCCTTATTTGGGGGCAAAAATGCAGAAATTCCCCTTATTTTGAGGTAAAAAGGCTGAAATTCCCCTTATTTGGGGGAAAAAGGCAGAAATTTCCCTTATTTTGGGGCAAAATTGCAGAAATTTCACTTATTTTGGGGCAAAATTGCAGAAATTTGACTTATTTCAGGGAAAAAAAGCAGAAATTTTTTTATTTTGTAGCAAAAAGGCAGTAATTCCTAATATTTTGTGGCAAAAATGCAGAAATTCCCCTTATTTTGAGGTAAAAAGGCTGAATTTTCCCTTATTTGGGAGAAAAAGGCAGAAATTTCCCTTATTTTGAGGCAAAATTGCAGAAATTTCACTTAATTCAGGGTAAGAAGTCAGAATTTTTCCTTATTTTGGGACAAAAAAAAAGGAATTCCCTTTGTTTTTGAGGAAAAAGATAGAAATTCCACTTATTTAGAGGCAAGAAAGCAGAAATTCCCCTTATTTTGTAGCAAAAATGAAGAAATTTCCCTATTTCATGGCAAAAAGGTATGCATTCTTCATATTTTCAAGGAAAAAAGGCAGAAATTCCCCATATTTTGGAGCAAAATTGCAGAAATTTCCCTAATTGTGGGGCAAAAAGGCAGAAATTCTCTATATGTTAGGGCAAAAATACAGAAATTCTCTTTATTTTGGGGCAAAACTCTGAAATTCCACTTAGTTTGGGGGAAAATTCCAGAAATTTCCCTTATTTTGGGGCAAAATTGCAGAAATTTCATTTTTTTGGGGGCAAAATTGCAGAAATTTCACTTATTTTGTGGCAAAATTTCAGAAATTTCACTTATTTCAGGAAAAAAAGGCAGAAATTTTCCTTATTTTGGGGCAAAAATGCAGAAATTCCTAATATTTTGTGGCAAAAATGCAGAAATTCCCATTATTTTGAGATAAAAAGGCTGAAATTCCCCTTATTTGGGGGCAAAAAGGCAGAAATTTTTCATATTTTGGGGCAAAATTGCAGAAATTTCACTTACTTCAGGGTAATAAGTCAGAATTTTTCCTTATTTTGGTGCAAAAAATACAGAAATTCTCTTTGTTTTGGGGGAAAAAAACAGAAATTCCACTTATTTAGAGGCAAAAAATAAGAAATTCCTTTTATTTGGAGCAAAAATGAAGAAATTTCCCTTTTTTATGGCAAAAAGATATGCATTCTTCCTATTTTCGGGCAAAAAGGCAGAAATTGCCCGTATTTTGGAGCTAAATTGCAGAAATTCCCCTAATTGTGCTGCAAAAAAGCAGAAATTTCCTATATGTTGGGGCAAAAAGACAGAAATTCTCCTTATTTTGGGGCAAAACTCAGAAATTCCACTTATTTTGGGGCAAAATTCCAGAAATTTCCCTTCTTTTGGGGCAAAATTGCAGAAATTTCACTTATTTTGGGGCAAAATTGCAGAAAATTCACTTATTTCAGGGAAAAAAGGCAGTTTTCTTATTTTGAAGCCAAAAGTCAGAAATTCCTAATATTTTGTGGCAAAAATGCAGAAATTCCCCTTATTTTGAGTTAAAAAGGCTGAAATTCCCCTTATTTGGGGAAAAAAGGCAGAAATTTCCCTTATTTTAGGGCAAAATTGCAGAAATTTCACTTATTTTGGGGCAAAATTGCAGAAATTTGACTTATTTCAGGGAAAAAAAGCAGAAATTTTTTTATTTTGTAGCAAAAAGGCAGTAATTCCTAATATTTTGTGGCAAAAATGCAGAAATTCCCCTTATTTTGAGGTAAAAAGGCTGAATTTTCCCTTATTTGGGAGAAAAAGGCAGAAATTTCCCTTATTTTGAGGCAAAATTGCAGAAATTTCACTTACTTCAGGGTAATAAGTCAGAATTTTTCCTTATTTTGGGGCAAAAAAAAGGAATTCCCTTTGTTTTTGAGGAAAAAGACAGAAATTCCACTTATTTAGAGGCAAAAAAGCAGAAATTCCCCTTATTTTGTAGCAAAAATGAAGAAATTTCCCTATTTCATGGCAAAAAGGTATGCATTTTTCATATTTTCAAGGAAAAAAGGCAGAAATTCCCCATATTTTGGAGCAAAATTGCAGAAATTTCCCTAATTGTGGGGCAAAAAGGCAGAAATTCTCTATATGTTAGGGCAAAAATACAGAAATTCTCCTTATTTTGGGGCAAAACTCTGAAATTCCACTTAGTTTGGGGCAAAATTCCAGAAATTTCCCTTATTTTGGGACAAAATTGCAGAAATTTCATTTTTTTGGGGGCAAAATTGCAGAAATTTCACTTATTTTGTGGCAAAATTGCAGAAATTTCACTTATTTCAGGAAAAAAAAGGCAGAAATTTTCCTTATTTTGGGGCAAAAATGCAGAAATTCCTAATATTTTGTGGCAAAAATGCAGAAATTCCCATTATTTTGAGATAAAAAGGCTGAAAATCCCCTTATTTGGGAGCAAAAAAGCAGAAATTTTTCATATTTTGGGGCAAAATTGCAGAAATTTCACTTACTTCAGGGTAATAAGTCAGAATTTTTCCTTATTTTGGTGCAAAAAATACAGAAATTCCCTTTGTTTTGGGGGAAAAAGTCAGAAATTCCACTTATTTAGAGGCAAAAAAGAAGAAATTCCTTTTATTTGGAGCAAAAATGAAGAAATTTCCCTTTTTTATGGCAAAAAGATATGCATTCTTCCTATTTTCGGGCAAAAAATAAGAAATTCCCCGTATTTTGGAGCTAAATTGCAGAAATTCCCCTAATTGTGCTGCAAAAAAGCAGAAATTCCCTATATGTTGGGGCAAAAAGACAGAAATTCTCCTTATTTTGGGGCAAAACTCAGAAATTCCACTTATTTTGGGGCAAAATTGCAGAAATTTGACTTATTTCAGGGAAAAAAAAAGAAGAAATTTTCTTATTTTGTAGCAAAAAGGCAGTAATTCCTAATATTTTGTGGCAAAAATGCAGAAATTCCTCTTATTTTGAGGTAAAAAGGCTGAATTTCCCCTTATTTGGAAGAAAAAGGCAGAAATTTCCCTTATTTTGAGGCAAAATTGCAGAAATTTCACTTACTTCAGGGTAATAAGTCAGAATTTTTCCTTATTTTGGGGCAAAAAAAAGGAATTCCCTTTGTTTTTGAGGAAAAAGACAGAAATTCCACTTATTTAGAGGCAAAAAAGCAGAAATTCCCCTTATTTTGTAGCAAAAATGAAGAAATTTCCCTATTTCATGGCAAAAAGGTATGCATTTTTCATATTTTCAAGGAAAAAAGGCAGAAATTCCCCATATTTTGGAGCAAAATTGCAGAAATTTCCCTAATTGTGGGGCAAAAAGGCAGAAATTCTCTATATGTTAGGGCAAAAATACAGAAATTCTCCTTATTTTGGGGCAAAACTCTGAAATTCCACTTAGTTTGGGGCAAAATTCCAGAAATTTCCCTTATTTTGGGACAAAATTGCAGAAATTTCATTTTTTGGGGGCAAAATTGCAGAAATTTCACTTATTTTGTGGCAAAATTGCAGAAATTTCACTTATTTCAGGAAAAAAAGGCAGAAATTTTCCTTATTTTGGGGCAAAAATGCAGAAATTCCTAATATTTTGTGGCAAAAATGCAGAAATTCCCATTATTTTGAGATAAAAAGGCTGAAATTCCCCTTATTTGGGAGCAAAAAGGCAGAAATTTTTCATATTTTGGGGCAAAATTGCAGAAATTTCACTTACTTCAGGGTAATAAGTCAGAATTTTTCCTTATTTTGGTGCAAAAAATACAGAAATTCCCTTTGTTTTGGGGGAAAAAGACAGAAATTCCACTTATTTAGAGGCAAAAAAGAAGAAATTCCTTTTATTTGGAGCAAAAATGAAGAAATTTCCCTTTTTTATGGCAAAAAGATATGCATTCTTCCTATTTTCGGGCAAAAAGGAAGAAATTCCCTGTATTTTGGAGCTAAATTGCAGAAATTCCCCTAATTGTGCTGCAAAAAAGCAGAAATTCCCTATATGTTGGGGCAAAAAGACAGAAATTCTCCTTATTTTGGTGCAAAACTCAGAAATTCCACTTATTTTGGGGCAAAATTGCAGAAATTTGACTTATTTCAGGGAAAAAAAAGAAGAAATTTTCTTATTTTGTAGCAAAAAGGCAGTAATTCCTAATATTTTGTGGCAAAAATGAGGAAATTCCTCTTATTTTGAGGTAAAAAGGCTGAATTTCCCCTTATTTGGAAGAAAAAGGCAGAAATTTCCCTTAATCTGAGGCAAAATTGCAGAAATTTCACTTACTTCAGGGTAATAAGTCAGAATTTTTCCTTATTTTGGGGCAAAAAAAAGGAATTCCCTTTGTTTTTGAGGAAAAAGACAGAAATTCCACTTATTTAGAGGCAAAAAAGCAGAAATTCCCCTTATTTTGTAGCAAAAAATGAAGAAATTTCCCTATTTTATATCAAAAAGGTATGCATTCTTCATATTTTCAAGGAAAAAAGGCAGAAATTCCCCGTATTTTGGAGCAAAATTGCAGAAATTTCCCTAATTGTGGGGCAAAATGGCAGAAATTCCCAATATGTTAGGGCAAAAATACAGAAATTCTCCTTATTTTGGGGCAAAACTCTGAAATTCCACTTAGTTTGGGGCAAAATTCCAGAAATTTCCCTTATTTTGGGGCAAAATTGCAGACATTTCACTTATTTTGGGGTAAAATTGCAGAAATTTCACTTATTTTGTGGCAAAATTGCAGAAATTTCACTTATTTCAGGGAAAAAAGGCAAAAATTTTCCTTATTTTGGGGCAAAAATGCAGAAATTCCTAATATTTTGTGGCAAAAATTAGAAATTCTCATTATTTTGAGATAAAAAGGCTGAAATTCCCCTTATTTGGGGGCAAAAACGAAGAAATTTTTCATATTTTGGGGCAAAATTGCAGAAATTTCACTTACTTCAGGGTAATAAGTCAGAATTTTTCCTTATTTTGGTGCAAAAAATAAAGAAATTCCCTTTGTTTTTGGGGAAAAGACAGAAATTCCACATATTTAGAGGCAAAAAAGCAGAAATTCCTTTTATTTGGAGCAAAAATGAAGAAATTTCCCTTTTTTATGGCAAAAAGATATGCATTCTTCCTATTTTCGGGCAAAAAGGCAGAAATTGCCCGTATTTTGGAGCTAAATTGCAGAAATTCCCCTAATTGTGGGGCAAAAAGGCAGACATTCCCTATATGTTGGGGCAAAAAGACAGAAATTCTCCTTATTTTGGGGCAAAACTCAGAAATTGCACTTAATTTGGGGCAAAATTCCAGAAATTTCCCTTCTTTTGGGGCAAAATTGCAGAAATTTCACTTATTTTGGGGCAAAATTGCAGAAATTTGACTTATTTTAGGGAAAAAAAGCAGAAATTTTTTTATTTTGTGGCAAAAAGGCAGTAATTCTTAATATTTTGTGGCAAAAATGCAGAAATTCCCCTTATTTTGAGGTAAAAAGGCTGAAATTCTTCTTATTTGCGGGCAAAAAGGCAGAAATTTCCCTTATTTTGGGGCAAAATTGCAGAAATTCCCCTAATTGTGGGGCAAAAAGGCAGAAATTCTCTATATGTTGGGGCAAAAATACAGAAATTCTCCTTATTTTGGAGCAAAACTCAGAAATTCCACTTATTTTGGGGCAAAAGTCTAGAAATTTCCTTTATTTTGGGGCAAAATTGCAGAAATTTCCAATATATTGGGGCAAAATTGGAGAAATTTCACTTATTTTGGGGTAAAATTGCAGAAATTTTACTTATTTCAGGGAAAAAAGGCAGAAATTTTCCTAATTTTGTGGCAAAAAGGCAGAAATTCCTAATATTTTGTGGCAAAAATGCAGAAATTCCCCTTATTTTGAGGTAAAAAGGCTGAAATTACCCTTATTTGGGGGCAAAAAGGCAGAAATTTCCCTTATTTTGAGGCAAAATTGCAGAAATTTCACTTATTTCAGAATAATAAGTCAGAAGTTTTCCTTATTTTGGGGCAAAAAAGACAGGAATTCCCTTTGTTTTGGGGTAAAAAACAGAAATTCCACATATTTAGAGGCAAAAAAGCAGAAATTCCCCTTATTTTGGAGCAAAAATTAAGAAATTTCACTTTTTTATGCCAAAAAGGTATGCATTCTTCTTTTTTTCCGGCAAAAAAGGCTGAAATTCCCCGTTTTTTGGAGCATAATTGCAGAAATTCCCCTAATTGTTGGGCAAAAAGGCAGAAATTGCCTATATGTTAGGGCAAAAAGACAGAAATTCCCTTTATTTTGGAGCAAATCTCAGAAATTCCACGTATTTTGGAGCAAAATTGCAGCAATTTCCCTAATTGTTGGGCAAAAAGGCAGAAATTCCATATATGTTAGGGCAAAAAGACAGAAATTACCCTTATTTTGAAGCAAAATTGCAGAAATTCCCCTAATTGTTGGGCAAAAAGGCAGAAATTGCCTATATGTTAGGGCAAAAAGACAGAAATTCCCCTTATTTTGGAGCAAATCTCAGAAATTCCACTTATTTTGGGGCAAAATTCCAGAAATTTCCTTTATTTTGGGGCAAAATTGGAGAAATTTCAATTATTTTGGGGCAAAATTGCAGAAATTTCACTTATTAAAGGGAAAAAAAGCAGAAGCTTTCTTATTTTGAAGCAAAAAGTCAGAAATTCCTAATATATTGTGGCAAAAATGCAGAAATTCCCCTTATTTTGAGGTAAAAAGGCTGAAATTACCCTTATTTGGGGGAAAAAAGGCAGAAATTTCCCTTATTTTGGGGCAAAATTGCAGAAATTTCACTTACTTCAGGGTAAGAAGTCAGAATTTTTCCTTATTTTGGGGCAAAAAAGACAGGAATTCCCTTTGTTTTGGGGGAAAAGACAGAAATTCCAATTATTTAGAGGCAATAAAGCAGAAATTCCCTTTATTTTGGAGCAAAAATGAAGAAATTTCCCTATTTTATGGCAAAAAAATATGCATTCTTCTTATTTTCAGGCAAAAAGGCAGAAATTCCACGTATTTTGGAGCAAAATTGCAGCAATTTCCCTAATTGTTGGGCAAAAAGGCAGAAATTCCATATATGTTAGGGCAAAAAGACAGAAATTCTCCTTATTTTGGAGCAAAACTCTGAAATTCCACTTATTTTGGGGCAAAATTCCAGAAATTTCCCTTATTGTTGGGCATAATTGCAGAAATTTCCCTTATTTTGGGGCAAAATTGCAGAAATTTCACTTATTTTGTGGCAAAATTGCAGAAATTTCACTTATTTAGGGAAAAAAGGCAGAAATTTTCCATTTTTTATGGCAAAAAGGCAGAAATTTCTAATATTTTGTGGCAAAAAGGCAGAAATTCTCTATATGTTGGGTCAAAAATACAGAAATTCTCCTTATTTTGGGGCAAAACTCAGAAATTCCACTTATTTTGGTGCAAAATTCCAGGAATTTTCTTTATTTTGGGGCGAAATTGCAGAAATTTCCCTTATTTTTGGGCAAAATTGGAGAAATTTCACATATTTTGGGGCAAAATTGCAGAAATTTTACTTATTTCAAGGAAAAAAGGCAGAAATTTTCTTTATTTTGGGGCAAAAAAGAAAGGAATTCCTTTTGTTTTAGGGGAAAAAGACAGAAATTCCACTTATTTAGAGGCAAAAAAGCAGAAATTCCCCTTATTTTGAAGCAAAAATGAAGAAATTTCCCTTTTTTATGGTAAAAAAGTATGCATTCTTCTTATTTTCGGGCAAAAAGGCAGAAATTCCCCGTATTTTGTAGCAAAATTGCAGAAATTCCCGTTCTTGTGGGGCAAAAATGCAGAAATTGCCTATATGTTGGGGCAAAAAGACAGAAATTCTCCTTATTTTGGAGCAACACTCAGAAATTCCAATTATTTTGGGCCAAAATTGCAGAAATTTCCCTAATTGTGGGGCAAAAAGGCAGAAATTCCATATATGTTAAGGCAAAAAGACAGAAATTCTCCTTATTTTGGAGCAAAACTCTGAAATTCCACTTATTTTGGGGAAAAATTCCAGAAATTTCCCTTATTTTGGGGCAAAATTGCAGAAATTTCCCTTATTTTGGGGCAAAATTGCAGAAATTTCACATATTTTGTGGCAAAAATGCAGAAATTCCCATTATTTTGAGGTTAAAAGGCTGAAATTCCCCTTAATTGGGGGCAAAAAGGCAGAAATTTTTCATATTTTGGGGCAAAATTGCAGAAATTTCACTTACTTCAGGGTAATAAGTCAGAATTTTTCCTTATTTTGAGGCAAAAAATACAGAAATTCCCTTTGTTTTGGGAGAAAAAGACAGAAATTCCACATATTTAGAGGCAAAAAAGCAGAAATTCCCCCTATTTTGGATCAAAAATGAAGAAATTTCCCTTTTTTATGGCAAAAAGATATTTATTCTTCTTATTTTCGGGCAAAAAGGCAGAAATTCCCCGTGTTTTGGAGCTAAATTGCAGAAATTCCCCTAATTGTGGGGCAAAAAGGCAGAAATTCCCTATATGTTGGGGCAAAAAGACAGAAATTCTCCTTATTTTGGGGCAAAACTCAGAAATTCCACTTATTTTGGGGCAAAATTCCAGAAATTTCCCTTTCTTTTGGGCCAAATTGCAGAAATTTCACTTATTTTGTGGGAAAATTGCAGAAATTTGACTTATTTCAGGGAAGAAAAGCAGAAATTTTCTTATTTTGTAGAAAAAAGGCAGTAATTCCTAATATTTTGTGGCAAAAATGCAGAAATTCCCCTTATTTTGAGGTAAAAAGGCTTAAATTCTTCGTATTTGGGGGCAAAAAGTCAGAAATTTGCCTTATTTTGGGGCAAAATTGCAGAAATTCCCCTAATTGTGGGGCAAAAAGGCAGAAATTCTCTATATGTTGGGTCAAAAATACAGAAATTCTCCTTATTTTGGGGCAAAACTCAGAAATTCCACTTATTTTGGTGCAAAATTCCAGAAATTTCCATTATATTGGGGCGAAATTGCAGAAATTTCTCTTATTTTGGGGCAAAATTGGAGAAATTTCACATCTTTTGGGGCAAAATTGCAGAAATTTGACGTATTTCAAGGAATAAAGGCAGAAATTTTCTTTATTTTGGGGCAAAAAAGAAAGGAATTCCTTTTGTTTTAGGGGAAAAAGACAGAAATTCCACTTATTTAGAGGCAAAAAAGCAGAAATTCCCCTTATTTTGAAGCAAAAATGAAGAAATTTCCCTTTTTTATGGTAAAAAAGTATGCATTCTTCTTATTTTCGATCAAAAAGGCAGAAATTCCCCGTATTTTGTAGCAAAATTGCAGAAATTCCCGTTCTTGTGGGGCAAAAATGCAGAAATTGCCTATATGTTGGGGCAAAAATACAGAAATTCTCCTTATTTTAGGGCAAAATTCAGAAATTCCACTTATTTTGGAGCAAAATTCCAGAAATTTCCCTTCTTTTGAGGCAAAATTGAAGAAATTTCACTTATTTTTGGGCAAAATTGCAGAAATTTGGCTTATTTCAGGGAATAAAAGCAGAAATTTTCTTATTTTGTAAAAAAAAGGCAGTAATTCCTAATATTTTGTGGAAAAATGCAGAAATTCCCCTTATTTTGAAGTAAAAAGGCTTAAATTCTTCTTACTTGGGGGCAAAAATCAGAAATTTCCCTTATTTTGGGGCAAAATTGCAGAAATTCCCCTAATTGTGACGCAAAAAGGCAGAAATTCTCTATATGTTGGGTCAAAAATACAGAAATTCTCCTTATTTTGGGGCAAAACTCAGAAATTCCACTTATTTTGGTGCAAAATTCCAGAAATTTCCTTTATTTTGGGGCGAAAATGCAGAAATTTCCCTTATTTTGGGGCAAAATTGGAGAAATTTCACATATTTTGGGGCAAAATTGCAGAAATTTTACTTATTTCAAGGAAAAAAGGCAGAAAGTTTCTTTATTTTGGGGCAAAAAAGAAAGGAATTCCTTTTGTTTTGGGGTAAAAAGACAGAAATTCAACTTATTTAGAGGCAAAAAAGCAGAAATTCCCCTTATTTTGAAGCAAAAATGAAGAAATTTCCTTTTTTATGGTAAAAAAGTATGCATTCTTCTTATTTTCGGGCAAAAAAGCAGAAATTCCCCGTATTTTGTAGCAAAATTTCAGAAATTCCCCTACTTGTGGGGAAAAAGGCAGAAATTGCCTATATGTTGGGGCAAAAAGACAGAAATTCTCCTTATTTTGGGGCAAAACTCAGAAATTCCACTTATTTTGGGGCAAAATTGCAGAAATTTACCTAATTGTGGGGCAAAAAGGCAGAAATTCCATATATGTTAGGGGAAAAAACAGAAATTCTCCTTATTTTGGAGCAAAACTCTGAAATTCCACTTATTTTGGGGCAAAATTCCAGAAATTTCTCTTATTTTGGGGCAAAATTGCAGGAATTACCCTTATTTTGGGGCAAAATTGCAGAAATTTCACTTATTTTGTGGCAAAAATGCAGAAATTCCCATTATTTTGAAGTAAAAAGGCTGAAATTCCCCTTATTTGGGGGCAAAAATGCAGAAATTTTTCATATTTTGGGGCAAAATTCCAGAAATTTCACTTACTTCAGGGTAATAAGTCAGAATTTTTCTTATTTTGAGGCAAAAAATACAGAAATTCTTTTTTTTGGGAGAAAAAACAGAAATTCCACATATTTAGAGGCAAAAAAGCAGAAATTCCCCTTATTTTGGAGCAAAAATGAAGAAATTTCCCTTTTTTATCGCAAAAAGATATGCATTCTTCTTATTTTCAGGCAAAAAGGCAGAAATTCCCCGTATTTTGTAGCTAAATTTCAGAAATTCCCCTAATTGTGGGGCAAAAAGGCAGAAATTCCCTATATGTTGGGGCAAAAAGACAGAAATTCTCCTTATTTTAGGGCAAAACTCAGAAATTCCACTTATTTTGGGGCAAAATTCCAGAAATTTCCCTTCTTTTGAGGCAAAATTGAAGAAATTTCACTTATTTTGGGGCAATATTGCAGAAATTTGACTTATTTCAGGGAAGAAAAGCAGAAATTTTCTTATTTTGTAAAAAAAAGGCAGCAATTCCTAATATTTTGTGGCAAAAATGCAGAAATTCCCCTTATTTTGAGGTAAAAAGGCTTAAATTCTTCTTATTTGGGGGCAAAAATCAGAAATTTCCCTTATTTTGGGGCAAAATTGCAGAAATTCCCCTAATTGTGGGGCAAAAAGGCAGAAATTCCATATATGTTAGGGCAAAAAGACAGAAATTCTCCTTATTTTGGAGCAAAACTCTGAAATTCCACTTATTTTGGGGCAAAATTCCAGAAATTTCCCTTATTGTTGGGCATAATTGCAGAAATTTCCCTTATTTTGGGGCAAAATTGCAGAAATTTCACTTATTTTGTGGCAAAATTGCAGAAATTTCACTTATTTAGGGAAAAAAGGCAGAAATTTTCCATTTTTTATGGCAAAAAGGCAGAAATTTCTAATATTTTGTGGCAAAAAGGCAGAAATTCTCTATATGTTGGGTCAAAAATACAGAAATTCTCCTTATTTTGGGGCAAAACTCAGAAATTCCACTTATTTTGGTGCAAAATTCCAGGAATTTTCTTTATTTTGGGGCGAAATTGCAGAAATTTCCCTTATTTTTGGGCAAAATTGGAGAAATTTCACATATT